>NW_024870680.1:1587500-1715000 GCF_019054845.1 Dipodomys spectabilis
GACAGTGCCTAGGCCCTGAGTTGAAACCCCAAGAACAGCACACACACACACACACACACACACACACACACTCACACATGACAGTTTAATGGGAAGTCTAATCACTCTAGGATTAACCTAGCAGGGAGGCAATTGCTTTGAGCCTACAAAAATCAGATACCTTGCCAGGCAGCCAGGCACTGGTGGCTCACACCTATAATATTAACTACTCAGGAGGCTGAGATCTGAGGATCATGGTTCAAAGCCAGCTGGGGCAAGAAAGTCCGTGAGACTCTTATCTCCAAAAAACCACTCAGAAAACCAGAAGTGGCACTGTGGCTCAAGTGGTAGAGCGCTAGCCTTGAGCTGAAGAGCTGAAGGACAGCACCCAGGCCCATAGTTCAAGCCTCATGACCAACAAAGTAGAAAAATAAAATCAGGTACCTTGAATGTGGTATAGTTTTCACACTGGCTTTCCTTTCTCATCTCCTGTTTAGATATAGTTGCAAAACTAAATTTTTGCTTCACTTCTATACTATAGTGTGCCTGATTATCTTCCTAGCATTCCAAGTTAGAGGTATCATTCATTCATGACTAGCCTGCCATACTGATATTGATTCTTTCTACCACAAATAATCAATTATCCAGTACTGAAATCCTCTGAAGCAATGATTGTCCAGTTTCTTAACTAATGTTCTGTCCTCTGGATTTCACTTACTAAATATGTAGGAACTGGTAATCTCCTATTTTGCATCCTGCTGTAGGATGAACATTATTAAGATGGTACTGTTGGAAGACATTACCAATGATAGGGATAGTGTTGGGGATATGATGAATACATCCTCTTGTGTATCTCAGAGAGCTGTACCAACCCTGCTTCCATTTCTTCTAGGAGATTTAAGAGAATATTTCATGGAGGAAATTATCTATTTGACTTAGCTCATAACCTGCCCAGACCAGTCGCACAGTGAATTTCTCTCTGATTGATGATAATTGAACATTCTAATCAGTATGGAATTGGTTTGGTTTTGGCAGAGATCTTTTCTTAGGAAAGTCTTCTTGCTTGGTTGGCTGCTCCATGTTGTATAAGGCATGCTCGTGTGTGAGCAGACAACCCCTCAAACCCAGTTTCCAATGAATCTCTGCCTTCATGATACTAAGATGCAAGGATGCCTTATGCACTTAACAGTCTTCATTGCAGACCAATGAACATGATCTCATTAGAAATAATATTCAATTACATCTATGAAAATGGAATTAGGAAAAAATGAGGTAATGGGTGGGCTTTGGTGAAATGGATGAGAATGATGAAAGGGGGTGACATTGATCAAGATGCAGTGTGCTCATAAACTGATATATGGAAGTGAAAACTCTTTACGACAACTTCAACTTAATTTTTAAAAAGAAATAATTTATTATTTTGGCTAAAACATGAATTACAAAGCCAAATCAAGGATTTTTTGTTCCAATTCTATGTGTTACTGATGGATGATTTGAGCAGATTAACTAAATTCACTATACTTCTCAACTTTAAATGGACTATAGTAATATTAACCATCTCATAGGACTACTGAGAATATTAATGAGTTAAAATACATGGAACATTGGGAACAATACTCTGATGAATCTTAGTCACTAATCCTCAAAAATTACTTTTATAGTTAATGATAGTTTTACAGTTAATGACTTTTTAAAATGTTAGTTCAACAAATATCCATGAATTAAGACTGAAACACAAGAATGTAACTGAATATGAACAAGTGAAGGAGGAAGGTTAGAGCACTATTCTCCATGGCAGAATTCAAATTAATGACTTTAGAAACATTGAAGAAAATAGAGAAAAATTCATCCTTTGATAATACTAAGAGTTTCAAGGGCAGAATCATTTTTTAAAAGATGCTAAAATTTGTGTGTGAAATGGATGAGAAATAGAATAGTTTCATGTGCAAATATTATAAATATTTAGTTGTTAAAATGGATTGCATAGTAATAAAACTGTAAGTTAACCACCAAGCGACCAAAAAGAAGAACTTAGTCAGTAAATGTCTCCATATTATTTGTTTCTTGCTATCATGTCCCAAGAGAGATCAAAAATACTTTGCAATAGTCTTAGTAGATTAGATTTACATTTATAATTTGACCATGTAATCTAAATTTTAGCTGGAGTAATGTCAACAAAGACAAGTTGTATAATATTCTAAAAAGTAATTTGTCATTGCTCTTCAAAAGCTACAAAGTCACCAGAAACAACAGGAGGTTAGAGATTGGTTCCAAATTGAGGGACAGTTAATGTTACATGGCAGCTAAGGAAACATGATTTTCTTGACTGGAACCTGGTTTAGAGAAAGGGCTTTAGTGAGACAATTGATACACTTTGGAAAAGATTGGCAAATTAGTTAATGACTTAAAAAATCCAGGTCAATTCTCTGATTTTAATAGTTTATTTATGTAATACATTAACATTTAGAGAATTTGGGGAAAGTACACAAGAATTGTTTTTAATTCTCGAGATATTTTCTAAGTCTGAACTATTTGCCATAAACTAAGAGGGTATTGGATATAGTTGTATACATGTTGTAGGAAGCAGAGTTTGTAATCCAAATCTTATGGCCCCATGTAAGAGAGAAAATAATTAAAGAAAAAGAGCTTAAGTGCCATAAAATATTTCCTTTGTCTTCTATGGGAATATTAGAAGTAGAGAAATCTCTTTGATGCGAAATAAGAAATATATTTCATAAACAAAGTGATATTTTACTTGCACTCTGAATGATATCTGGAATTGGAGCATGTAAAGTGAAGGGGAGAGAATAAGTACACGTGTTAGAAGAACAGTCTAAAAGAGCCTAAAGCAATTCATATTATCTGAGAAGTTCAGTCTGGGGCATGAAGTATATGTTGAAGGTTGATTGGACATGAGTATTGAGGTTAAATTAAGGAGTCTTACATGCATTGTTAAAACTGTTATCATTTCATTCATGCAAGGAAACCTGAAAGATTTTTGAAAAAGTCATATAGACACTGCTAAGTACAGAGATATAGACTGTTGGATTGAGTGGAAATAAGAATCAATGTATGAACTGCTGGCCACTTTATGTTGTTTAAATATTCAGCATTAAGATAAAAAAAAGTAATCTGCAGGCATATGCTTTGCTTTCTTAATTGTGAAATACTTATTCATGCTTAAGTAGACCAAATAAGAATTTTGAACTCATACATTTCACATTTGCAGAGGCAGATGGTGAAATTGAGACATATTCCATTTGCTTAATAAATTCACTACCCAGCTGTTCCAAACAATAGAATGAGAGAGTTTTAAGTAAAGATTTAAATCTGGGTGGATATTTTATTATGTAAATTTTGAGAATCCATCAGGTCAAGTGCAATTCATGATCTTGAAGACACAATTTTACTGAACCTATAAGCATTATTTTCTCCAAAATAATTCATAAATATCCCCCCTGCATAAATATTGCAAAATATTTCCTAGGTTACTATGTTTGCATTATTTAACAAATCATATTTACACATTTCTGGCCTGTTTTATATCCAGAAGTGGTTTTGTTGTTTTGCTAAAGTAGCAAAAGAATGATAATACTTACAAATACAGAAAGCTCTAAGCTTTCAAATCAATTGGCAAGACTCAAAATGAGTTGCTTCAAAAATGCTCATTGGAATTCAGTTTCTAAAAACCTACTCCATTCAATAAATTTTTCAAACTGCTTCTTTCTTATTTATTCATTTTCATCTGCATCACTGAAAAGCATTATAATAATGAATTTCATTTCCTAGTTTTTTTTATCAAGTTACTGTTTTCTTGTAGGTTTTACTGTAAAAAAAAATATGAAATTTTGTAAGTTTGCTGCTACCAAAAACTGTGTAGAAAGTTTACATAAAATATAGGAAAAACAAATGAGAGTTCCTAAATTATATATATTGTATAAATATAAATACATTCTTTGGAAACACTTTTTGAGTACCTGTCATGAACCAAGCTCACCACGAGGGTATTTCGGATAGTAAGATTAATTAAGGTCTAGTCCTTGGCTTGCAGAAGATTATAGTCTATGGGAGAAAATGAAAACAAGCATTTGTATTTATGGTGGTGGTTTCTCCAAAAAGAACATACTATTTTCTTTTTTTTCTTTTTTTGTCACTTGTAGAGCTTGAACTCAGGGCCTGGGTACTGTCCTTGAGCTCTTTTGGTTAAGGTTAGCACTTTATCATTTTGATCTTCTCCTAAGTATATTCTCCTTTGGTCTCACTCTGTGTAAATGCCTAAAGACCTGTGTAATTTATCATGTTCCAGTGTACTTTTTTCTTTACCATCCAGTGTGTTTACTTATAGATTTATAGGTACATTCTGGTTACCACCAATGAAGGAAACCATGAAACTTATATTTCTTTGGGTATGGCTTATGACACTTAATAATTTTTCCAAGTCTTCCCTCTTTCTATTTCCTTACAAACAGTACAATATCAGTCTTTCTGGTGGATAAGGAGAATTCACATTTTCTTGATCCATTCATCCACTGAGGGTCATTTGGGCTGATTCTACATCTTGGCTATGAAAAACATTGCTGCAATGAACATAATTATGCTGGTAGATTTAGTGGGGCCTTGTTTGTATGTTTGTATTCTATTGTATCCAATAGAATATTGCCCAGCAGTGGGATTTCTGAGTCATGGGGAAGCTCTATATTTAGCTTTCTGAGGAACTTCCATATTACTTTCTAGAGTGGTTGAACAAGTTTACATTCCCACCAACAGTGTAAGTTGCCTTTTGGCCACATCTCTTCCAGCATCTGTTATTGTTAGATTTCTTCATAATGGCCATTCTAACTATGGTGAGGTGAGGTGGAATCTCAATGTTGTTTTGATTTGCATTTCTTTTATGGCCAGAGATGTTGAACATTTCTTCATGTGTCTATTGTCCATTCTTACTTCGTCTTTTGAGAAGGCTCTCTTTAAGTATTTAGCCCATTTATTAATAGGGTTGTTTTTTCTTTGAGAGTTTCTTTGGGGGGCATTAATTTTTTGAACTGCAAGTATATTTTAGATATAAGGCCCTTGTCTGATACATAGTTGGTAATTGATGACTATTTTTATGTCTGTGTTCACCAGCAATATTGACCTGTAGATTGGTGTGTGTAGGCTTGTGTGTGTATGTGTGTGTTGGTGTGTATGTTCTTATCTGACTTAATATTGGGTAAAACTAATGTTGAAGAATGTGTTTGTGAGACCTCTTTCCTCTTCTCTTTTTTGAAATAACTAAAGAATGATTGTTTTTCTTTAATGGCTGACAGGGATAAGAATTATTAATATCATTTCCTAACAAATGAGGCAGTGTCATTCCTTCTAATGGAGACATAGAATTCCATTTTTTATATATATATATATATACACACACATATATATATATATATATATATATACACACACACACATATATATATATCACATTTTCTTGATCCATTCATCTACTGAGGGGACTGAGGGCATCTGGGTTGGTTCTATATTTTAGCTGTGGTAAATAATGCTACAATAAACATGGTTGTGTTGGTAGCTTTAGTATAGCCTTGTTTGTGACTATTTGGGTAAAGGCCCAAAAGTAGGATTGCTAGGTCATAGGAGAGTTTTATGTGGAGTCTTTTGAGGAACCTCCATAATACTTTCCAAAGTGGTTGAATAAGTTTACACTCCCACCAACAATGCAATAGGGTTCCCTTCTCTCTACATCCCCTCCAGCATCTGTTGTTATTAGATTTCTTGATTACAGCCATTCTAACTGGGGTGAGGTGGAATCTCAAGGTTGTTTTGATTTGCACTTGTTTTATGGCTAGAGAAGTTCAGCATTTCTTCATGTGTTTATTGGACATTCTTAATTCCTCTTCAGAGAAGTTTCTCTTTAAGACTTGGGAAAAAATCATATTAAGTGAAGTAAGCCAGGCCCAAAGAAACATCAGTCCCATGGTTTCCATAATTTGCAGTAACTAGTATATATCTAGGTTAAGCAGAAAAAGTCAAAAGCTATGTATGTATGACCATATAAGATGATGCTAAGTGAAATGAATCCCAAGATAAGGACACAAGGATACAAGAAGTTTTATCTTTCTTGCTGTTGTTTTTAATGTACTTATAATGTACTATGTGATTTTTTGTTTCTCTTGTATGCTCTTCTCCCACAGTATAACCCCTTTGTTGTATTTGATTCTGGTGCCCTGCATCATGTTTTCATATATTTCTAATTTGGTGAGTGGAAGAGAAATAACAAAATGCTGAAATAAGAATATAGGTTGACCTATTGTAACAATGAGATGTACAAGATACTATGTTGAAAATGAACTTTACAACTTTGGGGAGGGGAGGGTGGAGTTGGAGAGGTGGGTAAGGAAAGGAGGGTAGGGGAAAACAAAGGAGAAGGTAACAATGCTGGATAGGAAATGTACTCATTACCTTACTCATGTAACTGTAACCCCTCTGTACAGCATTTTTACAATTAAAAATATATAAAAAGAATTATTAAGATCAATTTAAGTATTTAATGTAAGTTTCTTGGTGAGATTTTAAATCCCACAAGGACTTTTTGTGATATAAGTAAACTCTCTCACTTAAATAAGAGAAATTAGAAGCAAAAATGACAAGGAAATTAGCAAGCCATCAGAAGCAGTAAATTTTTCATGTGAAGTTGAGTTCAAATTTTCTCTTATTATTGGGAAAAAAATCATCCTTATTGATTACACTATTATAATTCCTTCAAACAATTTTTTTTCTTTTTCAAGTGTTTTTAAACATAAGTTAATGGAAAATTATAGTGACATGAATTGTGCTATTTTTACTGTGTTGTTTTTGAGAGGTGCTGGGGTTTAAACTCGTGGCCTTTTGCATACTACGCAAGTGGTCTGCCACTTGAACCGCATCTTGAGGCCTTTATGATTTCATTATATTTAGATAGGCTCTCACTTTTTGACTAGGACAGTCTAGTACTGTGATTCTTCTACCTATGTTCAAGCCCAACTTGAATTACAGACGTGTACCAACGTGAATGGCTTATTTGTTTGAGTGGATAGTAATGTGCTATGGCTGGTCTCAAGACCACAGACTTCACAATTCTTAATATCCTGAAGCATTTCTAATCAAATAATAAGCTTACTATATTTCTTCTGTGAATTTGTTTTAAATTAGGAAAATATGTGTCATTATTTTTTTGCCTTGTTCCTGAGGTTCCTTAGTTTTTGAGGCCAGGGCACATGTAGATAAATGATAACATTTTAATGGCAGAGTATAAACATAAATGCCTGGAAACCTCTGTCTCATGTTGTGTCTATAGCTAAAGGGATCCAAACCTCATGGTGTTATACTCAACACAGTTTGGACAGGGTAGGCATTTTTAATCTCTGAAAGTGCTATCCATAATTATGTTGAAACAAGCAGTTTACATTCGCCATCATGACAACACCAGGACAATGGTGACCCTGATTATGTAGCACCCATTGGAAAATTTGCCCCATATCGCCACTGCTATGCAAAAAACACAGAAGTTGACAAAGCAAATACCACTTGACAAGAAAAAAAAACACTAGGCATCATTCATGACTTCGAATCTCCAGGGACCCTGACAGCAGGACTCTGGTAAATGTCATTATATTTCCTTGAAAAGTTCATGAATATGATGGAATTACACAACTGGTGATCTCATTCATAAAGTGCTCAAATGTAACTGGAAGATATTTTAAGAGCTATTTTCAAGCTGAATTTTGTGTAGTTTTCTACAATGCTTTAAAAGATCAGGCTGGGAAGCTGGCTCAGCAGTAGAGTGCTTTCCTTGCATGCACGGCCCTGGGTTTGATTCCTCAACACCACATAAGCAGAAAAGGCCAGCGCTGTGGCTCAAGTGGTAGAGCACTAGCCTTGAGCTGAAAAGCTGAGCACAGCACCCAGGCCCAGAATTGAGGCCCCACAACCAACAAAAGAAAGAGAGAGACAGACAGACAGAGACAGACAGACAGACAGAGACAGAGACAGAGGGAGAGAGAGAGAAGATAATAAGCCAGGCGCTTGTATCTCATGCCTATAATGGTACCTACTCAGGAGGTGCAAAGCTAAGGAAAGAAAGTCCCTGAAACTCTTATTTCTAATTAATCAACCAGAAAAAAAAAAAGTGGCACTGTAGCTCAAAGTGATCGAGCAAAAGAATTCAGGGACAATGCCCAGGCCCTGAGTTCAAGCCCCACAACCAACAAAAGAAAAAGAAAATGAAAGAGAGAAAGACAGAGACAGAGAGAGAGAAGAAAGAGAAAGAAAAGAAAGAAAGAAAGAAAGAAAGAAAGAAAGAAAGAAAGAAAGAAAGAAAGAAAGAAAGAAAGAAAGAAAGAAAGAAAGAAAGAAAGAAAGAAAAGAAAGAAAGGAAAGAAAGAGAGAAAAAAGAAAGGAAGGAAGGAAGAAAGAAAGAAAAGAAAGAAAGAAAGTAAAGAAAGAGAGAAAGAAAGAAAGGACATGTATCTTGCCATACAGCTAGATATGAAAGAAGGTTGGAGACAAGATGTGAATCATTGGACAGGATGTGCCTAAGTAAAAATCATAACAAGAGTCTCTCCTTGTTCCAAAGACTTGGGAGAAAATATGGTAAGACATTCTGTACAGACTCTCATGTAGCTATCCTGCTGTTGGTTACCTCAATATTGTTATATAAATATGGAAGACAGGACACTAGTCTTATAATTATAGGTATGGCGGCTATGGCTGCAGCCGCCACCACCGCTGCTGGCAAGTGCTCAGATCTGTCTCCTTGCCTGGATTTTCCCTCTCTGGCCAAACTCTCTGTATTGTGATGGCACACTTGGCGTGATTCTCTGGCCTAGGACTGTTCACTGGAACACTAAAACTGCTTTCTAGCCTCCAGCTTCTCCTCCACCATCTTCCCGGAACCTCTCTAGTCTTATAATTATAAAACACTCATTTTTGCTTCATTAGTAGAAGTGTTATGGATTCAGTGACATCAGTTGTGAAGCAGGAAATCATGTGAAAGAGAATAATACCTGAAGAGAGATGTTTAATATGTATTACATGGCCCTAAATTTAATTAATATTCATAATTTAAATATTTCTTGAATACTTACTGTCTAGAACACATAATCTCTGAGAAAACCACTGTCTCTGATTTTAATTTTGTTGTAGAGCCTAGGAAGGTAGAGTAAATTCTTCCTGTGGAAGTTGAGATCTAGATTTGTGCCCTGATATTGCTGTGCTATTTGAAAGAGCCATCAGCAAGGAAATCTGCCTAGACATTAATGGAAATACCCAATGAGAATTTGCATCTTTATGAAATCTGTTCATAGTCTGAAGTTTAAGTTGTTGTTTCATTGACAGGCATAGTACCAGGAAACCAAACACTATTTCTCTCCTTGCCTTTCACTTAATGTTAGATTCCAAAATCAATTTACTCCATTAGTCTATTATTCCAGGATCTAATATGACCTATCCAATCCCATTTATTTCCAAGATGAGGGGGACAGACCAGGAACAAGGAGATAGGTCTCAGGTGTTCTCAGTACCATCCTTGTACAATTTAACCACCTTTATTGATAGGTTGGCATCTCTGCTGAAGTGGCTGCCAATTCCATAAAGGGAGCACTTCAGTTATATCAAGGTGTATTATACTGTTGGATTGATGGCAGAGAATCAGTGAATTATACTGCAAAGAATTATATCCCAAGTATACCAGCAAGTCTTTACCCTCCTTACACTCACAATTTGGAAAGTCTGGAAAGATGGCAGGGGTCATCAATACTGTCAACTAGTAGTAGAACTTTCTTTCCTGGAAGAAAATCATTGTAAGAAATAGACTTCCAAAAAAAAAAAAGGAGGAGGGAAATAGAGACTGTGATGAAGGGCATGAGTTTGATCAGGATACAACATGTACAGATATGGAACTGTTACAATGAAATCACTTATAAAACTAATCTATGTTAATAACAACATCTTTTAAAATGAAAAAAGAAATGGGCTTCCATAATTCAGCTGATGGCATCCACTTTTTTCCATTTTTAAGCTGATTCAGACTTTCACATACAGCCACTTGCAAGCAGATGATGAAATTAGGAAGAAGTAAGCCTTTCTGACAAACAGAACATATCTTTATGTCTTTTCACTTGTGTGAGGTTAGGATATTTGTAATATTAATTTAACTGAGTCCAGAAGAAGGAACACTTTTCTCTGAAAGCATTAATTAGGAGCACTGCTATTGATACCTAAACCAGTGCAAGCTAGAGAGAGTTCAAGAGCATTATTGCTTTAGGAAAACAAACATACAGGAAGATAATGCAGGAAAGCTGCCACATGTGTTCCCTGTTAACAAGATAATTCTTAATTGTGTCTTTTGAGGTTGGTTATCAAATCATTTCACAGGTACAGCTCTTCTCGCCATGGTAAGGAGCTTGTGGTTGGCAGTATTTGTTGTGTTTCAGTAGTAGGGAAAACATTTACCCATGTTGACCACTCCCTAATGTCTGATATCTTGACATTATGTTTTTTTCAGACTGGAGAATATGATGAATACATGATTAGTTTTTTTGAAGTTATAAAGTAGAGGAAAGATAGAACATAAACAGTTGTCTATTCAATTGTGCAGCTGTAGCTCAGTGATACAGGCCTAGTCTGACATCAAACCCACAACATTGGACATGGTGGCAGCAGACTCATTTCAGGAATGAGAGAAGAGACTCTTAACCTACCCTCAGATTCTCTTTGACTCCAAGTGTCAGAAATTTCACATGGCCATGGATAGGTTGCACACTGCTGTGAGGGCGTGAAGATGGAAGGTCTGTTAGCAATAGGAATAACCTGAAAAGGGTTATCAATAAGAATCCAAACTACAAATAAAAGGCAAAAATGTGTACTCTGAGAACTCATTTGATTTCATTTTCCAGCAAACAAAAGCTGGCAAAGCTGTATTTTTAGACAGTTCACTGACCACAGAGGGCCAGGGAAGCTGAGAGAATTTCATTTCACTGTTAAAGCTAACAGTTATCTTTGGGCAAATGAGGAAAATCCTCATGAGAAAAGAGTGAGAATGTGGGGAACATCAATGCTTTCAAAAAGAAAACTAAATTTTATATATTTCTTAAGGTTACAAAATAAGACTGTTTAGAGAATAAAAAAGTGATATAAAGACAGCAATAACTTTTTGGCTTTTAGCATTTTAATTCCATTCACTTGGAATCTCAGTAGGATCAGTTTATGAATTGATCCTACAAATTATTTATGTGCATATTCATTATAATTAGTTATTTATTTAGCAACATGAGACTTTACCTATGGTGTTCCCTACTCTAGCTGTCTGGTGACCAAACATTGCTCATTTTTTCATTAGAATCTAATTCTCATTTTTCAATACTCATTGTCAGTAACAAATTATTAATGACTATAAAATTAATTTACCTACCATGCCAGACATTATGTTTTGTAGACAATAGTGTACGGAATTTTTTTAATTGCTAGTATGATGACAGACAAATGTAGAAGACAAAATATTCTATAATTTTTATATGTTCAGCATGCTAAAATGGGTAACTGAGGGAGATGCCTTCTAGTTTGCAAAGAAAAATTTAAAATAGAAGAATATTTAAATCAACTTATGACATTTTCTCAAATGTCAGCCATATGTATATCAGAAGTCATTTTACCTCATAAGTTTTTTGTGGTTTTAGTGAAAAGTCAGTTCTACACTGAAATAAGTGTTGATTGCTTGATGAATTTACTGCTGACAGTGAAGCTTGAACTCAGGATCTGGGTATTATCCCTTAGCTTTTCTGCTCAAGGTTGGCACTCTACCACTTGACCCACAGTTCCATTTTTGGCTTTTTGCCATTAATTGGAGCTAGAAGTCGAATGTACTTCCCTGCCTGGGGTAGCTTCAAACCTCTATTCTCACATCTCATCCTCCAGAGTAGCTAGGCTTACATGCATGATCCCGAAGTGTCCAGAATGAGTTTATTTTGTTTTTTGTTTTTTTTAATAAGATTTTTATTGTGAAAATACACTTCAGAGGGTTGACTTTATTTTAAAAATAAAATATATTTAAGTTTCAAATGTCTTTATTGAGGAATAATTGATAATCAGACAACCACACATGTTTTGTGTGTAGAACTGGAGTTTGGATGTATATAAAAATCATACAATGTACCCAGGCCAAACATATCACCTCTCATTCCTATGTCCTTTCTGAAATAAGAACAACAATCCTCCATTGTCCACACCATACTCAACCCCTGGAAAACAGTATTGTAATCTGCTTCTCGGTGTTCAGCCATGTAAGCTACCTTACAGAAATGAGGTAGCTTCTGCAACTGCTGTCCTTCTGCAACTTCTGTACTTCCACCAGGGTAATAGCATGCAAGTTCTTCATGTTGTCACAAGTACTAGAAGATTACCTTTGGTTTTTCATGCTTAAGAATATTCAGCTTTATGTGGAAATAGAAATAGATAGATAGATAGAAAGATAGATAGATAGATAGATAGATAGATAGATAGATAGATAGATAGATAGATAGATAGATAGATAGATATAGACCACAATTTCTTTGCTATTCATTTACCAATAAAAACCTAAGCTAGTTATCTTGCCTCTTGGCTATTATGAATAATTCTACAATAAACACAGACATCTTTTTGCCATCCATACTTCAGTGCTTTTGGTTACAGACTCAAAAGTGGTGTTATTCAATCATATGTTAATTACATTTTTCATTGTGTGTAAAGCCTGAATATTTTTTCCATAGCTAGTGCACCATTATATATTGATAGTGACCAAGTCCACAGGTTCTATTTTGTCAACATCTTCTCAACATATATCTTTTCTTTCTTTGGTAATAGCTACCTTAATCTATAAGATACTGTAATTTTGATTGCAATGTCTTCTGATAATTTATGATGTTGGCATCCCATCCTTTCTTTCCTCCTCTTTTTCTTTTTCCTTCTTTTCCTCCTTTCTTCCTTCCTTCCTTCCTCCCTTCCTTCCTCCCTTTTATTTTGTGTGTGCTGACACTGTGGCTCAAACTCAATACCAGGAAGTATCCCTTTGTTTTTATGCTTAAGGCTAATGCTCTACCACTTGAACCAGAACTCTACTTCCTTGAACATCTTTTCCAATTCCTATCAGACATTTTATATACCTTTATAAGAGAAATGAAAATATGTCATTTTTTTACTTCATCAGCCAATTTTATGTTGTATATTCTTAGGAATCTTCATGTGATTACAGTATTAAACATACACAGTGAGTATGCATGGGGAGTCTCTGACAACCTAGGATGTGCAGTAAGCCTGAATGGATTGGTTAGCAGTATCCTGTTTTGTATACTTTATTTTCACTACTGTATTTTGTTCTTATGGAAGTCAATTGCATTCTCAAAAATTTTCTAATTCCCTTGATTTAAACCCAAACTAATTATAAGAATAAAATTTAATCAAATTCCTACACTGCTATGTAATATAAACAAGCAGAGAAAAACCTATATTCCTGTGTGTTGTTATCCAGAAATCTTTATATATAACTGTAGAAACTTTGATATTTATAGCACCAAAATTTTAATTGTTAGTTTGCCTAAATAAATGATAGCTGTCAACTTCCTAGAACATAAAAGTTCATAGCCTAAAAAATTGCTGGGATCTCATGGCATATATATCAAAACAACCTTCTGGTCTCTAAGATGCTTAAATTGCTCAAAGAGATGATTTGGCATCAGAGATGCTGAATATATGGTATATGTGGTCCTGATATGTGGTATATATATGGTCCTCACAGTATATGGAAACTATTTGATTTCTTTGGCTACATTTTCCACATACAGAAAAGGAGAAACAATTTCTCATCTCAAAGGGTATACTTTGGAATTTTCCAGAGTATTCACAATCAGGGGGGAAAATTATATGTTTACATAATTTTTTCCATAATTGACTTTTTCATTGACAGGTAATATATTCAGGATACTAGCCTAGGTGCCAGTTAAGCTAAGCATGGCTCCTACTTTCAAAGAGTTTATAATCTAGTGAAGAAAACAATTCAAAACACTCAGAAAAACCACACAGAATAGTACCAAGTATTGGTCAACCTTAAGCAAGGTGAAATTATTCAATCTTCTATTATATCCAGTGACTATTGGGTCATCTTGAGGTCATTACTATGGCACAATCAATAAACTGTGCTATAATAAGGCAGAAAATAGAAAATGCACTGAAACAATCATATCTTTGAATAGACCCATTGACAAGAAGCTTAGTTAAGGCATTTGCTGATACCACCCAGTCCTCTGGTCAGATTAGAACCCATAGTCTGTAAGAAAGTGTGATCCATCTGCTTTTTCTAAGTTGATAGCAGAGGAAAGCCAAAGAGGTAAAAGGTGCCTTTGAGTTTTGAATCAATAATATTTTTGCATTGGAGCATTGTTTTTCATTCCACTCACTGTTGTTCAGAGATCTCATCTTCTTTCTCCGCATATCTTCTACCATTCTGAGTTCTCTTTAAATTAAAATTTTGGTGTCAGGCAATATATAACTCTGGTCTTCTGTAACATAATGTATTTATTTTGCTAAGCTATAAAGACAATGGAAGAAAGATAACACTGACAATGTGTTCAATATCTAGCACTATGTGTGGTTACTCATGGACATTTAGTGTCAATTCCTTCCCCAGTACTAATATTGAAATCACATTTTAGTTTTCAGACATTACAGATTTCATATATTTTGTATATTTGTAACGTTTATAGATAATGCTAGCTATTGTACAAAGGTTTGTTGGTTTATTCATGATTTTTAAAAAATCATTAATTGAACAGAGCACTGGTGACTCATACCTGTAATCCTTGCTACTTAGGCGTCTCAGATCTGCAGACTGTAGTTCAAAGCTAGCCTGGATAGCAAACTTTGTGAGAACTTATCTCCAATTAACCACCCAAAAAAGCTGGAACTGGAAATGTGGCTCAAGTGATAGAGCACTAGTCTTGAGGGACATTTCCCAGGCCATGAGGTCAAGCTCCATGACTAGCACAAAAAATAAATCATGCATTGATGTATTTGTTGAGGTTAAAGAAAGATGCCTGTTGCTGGCAGTGTAGAGTTTCAGGTGGCCACATAAAGGCTGACTGCATTTCAGAACCTCAGAGATATGGACAAGCGTTGCTATACAGTGAAAGGTTGCTTATTATCTAGTTGCTTCATTGTTCAGACATTCTTCACATTTCATTTTAGTATTCATAGAGCTTAATGACTTCTTCAATAGTAACAGCCATTTGGTTGGAGAGACAAGGAATGAAAAAACTAAGAGCAACAGAAATTTTCATTCACTGCTCTTGGGTATGAGAAATGGTGCAGACACATTAAAAAACAGTTGGTAGTTTCTTACTGAACTAAACATGCTAAAAATCAAGTATGCATAACCTTGAGTATTTTAACTTGTGAGTTAAAAAAATTGATATGAACACAGTAACAGACAAGTGAATGTTATAGCTGTTTTATTCCTGTGTTAAAAGCTGGATGCTTAGGTGTTCATCTTAGGGTAAGTGGAAAAACCAAGTGAGCTATATCCATACAACAGAATGTTTCTCAGGGGTAAAATGAAATGAACTACCAAGCCACAAGAAGTGGAGGGACTTTGAAAGCACAGTGCTGAGATATTAAAGCCAATTTGAAAAGGCTACATACTCTGTGCTTTCAACTCTATAATATGGTGAAAAAGGCAATACTTGAGACACAGTAAAAATATTATTGTTGTCAGGAGTTTCCAAGAAGAGAGAGAGAATGAAAGGATGGAGCACAGGAATATTTAGCACTCTTCTGGGTGATGCTGTACCAGTGGATACCAGACAGCATGCTTTGGTTTAAAGCTACAATCCAAAGACTAAATACAATACTAATGTAACCTATGGATGATAGTCAGCATTCTTAATCAATTGTTACTAATGCCAAATGTTAACTATTAGTTGAAACTGAGGGTAGAGTTTGAGTATGACCTGTAAACATTACCTCTAATTGTTTCTATATACTTAATCACACTCTAAAAAAGCAAAGTCTACTAAAAAGCAAAGTCTACTATGTTAACTATTAGTTGAAACTGAGGGTAGAGTTTGAGTGTGACCTGTAAACACTACCTCTAATTGTTTCTATATACTTAATCACACTCTAAAAAAGCAAAGTCTACTAATCTAAGAAACAAATAAGTCACAGCTGAGCCATGTATTTCTAGAAAACACAATCCAAAATATGCTTTTGTTGTACAATAAACAATGAAATATTTCAGGCTTTTTGCCCATGAAGCTCCCTGGTCTTTAGACAGAGACTTATTGTGATCATACCTCTAAGATAAATCTGAGAGATTTCAGTGTAGATGCAGCTACACTAAGAACACCACACGTTACAGAGCCTGTAACTGCCAACGCCACCATGAAGTCATGTCCCTCTCTTCTGAGTTTTCCTGGCTCTCTCTGACAGCTAAGGCCCTGGAGCAAGATGGGTTAGCACCAAAATGTCCAGGAGATTCCTCAAGAAGCCACACATATTGGAAGGCAGATGTCACATCAACAGGGCATCGTTACAGTGACACGACTTGGATTGCCACATATTACTGAAGTCATTTTTAGTATTACACTCTGCTATCACATACCCTCTCCCCTTTTTCCCCAAAGACACAAGCAAGAGATAGGTAGAAACATAATGCCAAATATGGTCACAGGCTAAATGTGCAGGTGCTAAATATTTGTATTTCTTTGCCAGGCAATATGATCTTGATGAAATGTGGACCAAGAGGGTTTCAGTCATTACACATTTCATTCTCACTGCTTTGCTAATTAATTTAGAAATGTGAATTGACCACATACCCACTTATGGGCCATGTGTTCAGTTTGTGATAATTAGATTTCACTAGTCATTCAGCTGCACCTTTCATCCCCAGTCTGTTCTTGAAGGAAGAAATTAAGAAGTAATGGGGTGTATCTTCATAAAAATGAGCAGTCGCTCAAATTTGCTTTCAGGATTGTGGAGCGAACAAAACCTATCTCTTCCTTTTTCAACTTCTTTTCACATAATTTATGATCGTGATACAATAGGTCACCCCTATCTTTATTAACCTTGGGAGCATAGAAACTTCATTATGGAAAGATAGTTCACATCTCAGTCATTTCCAACAAAGCTGTTGGTGACTTAATGGAGACCTATTTAGATGCCTATGATCAAATACTGATGTGCATTTGTGACAGGTTAACTCTGCAGAGGTTTATTCTTAGGAATAATTGCAGCTATTTTGTATTAATAGTATGAATACATATAATTAATAATATAATAAAACATGATTCTTGTGATGTAAAATCATGTATTTTAGATTCTATTTTTCAGTTGCTAACTGAACTGATAAAAGAATTCCACAACATTAGTTGCAATATGCGACACTAAGATGCAGAATTCAGCAGTGCTTCTCTATATCAACAATGAACATTCTGAATAAGAAATCAAGGGGACAAATTCATTCAAAATACCAACAGAAATTAAAAGACCTAGGAATACCATTTATCAATAAAATCAAAATCACTAAAAGTTTAAATGTCCTTATTACCAAAAAAAAAAAAAAAAAATGTGAGGCTGAGATCCAGAAACTCAGAAGTCAAAACAAGCCTAGGAAGAAAAGTCCATGAAATGACCAAAAGCCAGGCTGGAGACATGGATCAAGTGGTAAAAACCAGCCATAAGCCAGAAGGATGAGTGTGAATGGGATGGCAAATTCAAACTGTGGTGCCAACAATGGATAGATTAGATAGATAGATAGAGAGAGACAGACAGACAGACAGACAGACAGACAGACAGACGGAAACAAATGTTTTGTATTTGTGATGATGGTTGTGTTCATTTGTTTGACTTAAACATACCACCTCATATGAAAAATTATAATTTCAAGCTAGCCATGGTGGCTCAAACCTATAATCCTCACTCTCTGGGATGCAGAAAGTATGTGACCTTGATTCAGATTCAGATTAGGCATTAAAAATGTACAAGACTTCATCTCAATCAATGACTGGGTGATGTAATACACAACTATTATATCAGCTATGGTTGGTAAGAGTGGCACGAGCCAATGAGGCCCTGAGTTCTATCCTATGTACTGCAAAAACATAAAATTTCAAGTTATATTTAATAACATATGCAACTATGCTTGCTAATATATAGTTTAAAAAGCACTCAAAAGTTTTTTAGAGTATAAGTTTTAGGTCAATGCTGTTCATTGGTGTCAGAGAGTTTCTCAAGAAAATTGTTCCAATGGTGACTTGCAGAGACATGTAACTATTCAAGCTTTCCATGCACATTTGTGCAGGTCTGTATGTGGGGTTCAGCATACATCAGGGTCAGTTGAACATCATCTCCTTTATGCTGAACCCTATATGTCTCTGAACTTATAAACACTCATCTTTATCTTCATAGAACTTTACTATTGTATGGAGAAACAAGTAATAAAAAGATAAATATGTAAAAATAATTCAATGATAAATGATGTTGATAAATGCTATAATAATGACATAAGAAGGAAGACAACCATGTTGGGTAAAAGAGGAAATGAGAAAAATTTAAAATTATGCCTATAATTCTAGCTATTCAAAAGTCTGAGCTCTGAGGATCACAATTTGAAGCCAGTCCTGGCAGGAAAGTCTAGGAGACTCATCTCCAATGAACCCAATGAGCCCAAAATCCAGAAGTGGAGCTGTGGCTCAAGTGGTAGAGCTCCAGCTTTGAACAAGAAATCTCAAGTATAGCACCAAGGCCCTGAGTTCAAGCCCTCCAAGGACTAACTCAAAACAAACAAAAAAAGATTGGTCAAGCATGCTTCCCTAATGACACCTATTGGAGTAATAATCAGAAGAGGATAAGATATTTCAAAAAGGTTTCTTCTACCAGTTTGTGAAGGACTTCAGAAAGCAGTCAATATGTGCTCAGCTATTAACCACCTTACACTCTGAGCTTTACCTTTGGACTGTGAAGTCTTGCTCACATCATTGCAGGGAAAATATTCATAAATATACAATGGCAATGTGGTTAAAGTAGACATAAAATCCTCAATGGAAATTAGAAAGGGAGTGAACTGAACTTAGGAGAAATACGAGAGAGCTTTGGAAAAGAGATAATACTTGAGCAATGAACTTTTTTCATTAGTGTGGCATCAGAATAATCTGAAGCTCTTGATAAAATGGAAATTCTTGGACACATCATCATATATTTTCTTCGGTCTATTTTTAGCAAAGACCTTGGGTTATTCTTATATACAAGAAGATATTCACATGACTGATTTGATTCTTCTTCATATCTAAAATATGCTTGAGTTAGTAGTCTTTTTTACATGACTCTGAACTTGTACACTTACGTTTTTCTATACAGTTCATTCACTTGAACCATGCCATCAACATTACTATTAGTATTAGTATTAGGGCAGAAAACATAAATAGAAAGATCATAGTCCAGGTGGCCCAGACAAAAGTGAACTCTTGTCTCAAAAACACACCCCCCCCTTAATATTTTCTGGCCCAATACTGCATATCTAAAGCAGAAATGTACAGCTGGTACTCTGAAAATGCTTGTTGAAATGAGCTTAAAATCAGTGTACTCTCAGAATTGCTTAGTTGTGCTTGTATGTTTCCTTATCCTTGTTCTACAAGAGAATTTAAAGTGGCTTTCAAAGATACATGCAAAATCTCTCTTCATCTTCCCAGTCAGGACAGGTGCAATTATACAGTAAACCAGAGGTATCTGCAGTTCTGCTTGATCCCTAGATAAACTCTAATTCTAAATCAGTAACATTCACATTACAGAGAAGCATACAACTTTTATTCTCTCATAAAGATTACCATCCTGGAGATGCTATATAATATACTTGAAAAAATAATACACCTTACAGGAAGATAAACCTAAATCTTCATGGAATATCTAAGCTCTGTTAGGTTCAATATACAATGCCCAGCTCATAGCAACTCTGCTATGAGTATTCTCCCCAGAGAATACACTGAACCCTCCTTTACTACTGTTACTTCCACTAAAGATTTAACTTAATTGATTTGGATTTTTTTCACAACTTATTCAGTATTTAGTATGTATCAGAAAACATTTAAGCCCTTGGGAAGCAAAACAGACAAGAAGCATTCCCTCATGACACATTTTTTCTTTCTTTTTTTTTTGCAATGAATAATTACACATATTTCAGAGGATGCTAAGAAGCTGAAACACTAAATAATGTTGGTTCCATACCTTTTCCAAAACCTCTAATGCTGAATAAAAATAAAGATTAACATCTATAACACTCTCCTGGACTGTAGGTAGTCCTTCTTCCTTGCAACTAGTAGAATTTCAAGTTTGGGGTGGAGTTTTTACTTTGACTGGTCCGAGGGAGAAGGAACCTTTCAGGGCTCTGAAGCTGCTAAACTGCAGATAAACATAATATGCATAATGAGAAACATGGAGGGTTGGAGGAGTGGTTCATTTGGTAGAGTGCTAGTTAATGAGCAAAAGTGTCAGATACTGAGTTTGAATCCTTCTCAAATCAAATTAGAAAGAAAGGAAAGAGAGAGAAGGAAGGAAGGAAGGAAAGAAGGAAGGAAGGAAGGGAGGAAGGGAGGGAGGGAGGGAGGGAGGGAGGGAGGGATGGAGGGAGGGAGGGAGGGAGGGAGGGAGATATATGGGTTCAATCATTCAGCCAATGACTGGCCACTGATACCTGTAATCTTAGCTACTCAGGAGGCTGAGATATGAGGATCATGGTTCAAAGCCAGCCTAGGCAGGAAAGCCTATGAGACACTTATCTCCAATTAAAACACTAAAAAGCTAGGAGTGGAGATGTGATTCAAGTAGTAGAGCTGTAGTCTTAAGCACAAAAATTCGAGGACAATGCCCAGGCCCTGAGTTCAAGCCACAGGACTAGGACCATAAAAATAAAAGGGTAGGAAGGGAGGAAGCAAGAATAAAGAAACACAGGTCTACATTCACCCTTTCATCCTAATGACTGTGATGATTCATTGCACAGGGGTATGACTTGCACTTGCCCACAACACAGACATCTGCAACCACATTTTAAAGAATGAGCATGTTGATAGTGATTTATAAAACTGGTCATGAATTTAACACTACTTGGTCCAACTCTGGACTATATGATAAGCTCTACATATCCATCAATATTTTACATAATATCTCCATCACAATACATTTTTCCTTCATTTTTACTCTGAATGGTCATAGGTCATCTGAAGACAAGACAGTTAACATAATATTTGGTATCAGTCCTGATGGCTGGCTAAGCAGTAACCCACAATAATTCACCACGCCATAGCTTTTGGAAATTCTTTACTGCAGGGGTGTGTGTGTGTATGTGCAATACTAGGGCTTGATCTAAGTGCTGTCTCTTAATTTTTTCACTCAAAGCTGATACTCTAACACTTGAGCAACACTTCAACTTTGACTTTTGGTAGTTAACCAGAGATAAGACTCTCACAGACTTTATTGCCTGAGCCGTCTTCAAACTGTGATCCTCAGAAGTCAGCCTCCTGAGTAGGTAGATTTATAGTGTACTGCATTCTCAGATGTCTTTCTACTTTCTCCTCTCTTCTCACCTAAATGTTAGGTTTTAATGAATTCTTAAAACCCAGTTCCTGCTCTGATTTCAACAACCTTCCATGGTTGACTATAGCTTTCCCACTTCCAGAGTTCTTACAAAACTTTATTCTCTATGCAATTCTGTTACCAGTTAAATTACCTTCAAAATGAAACCTTTTAGTATATTCTAAAATATGAAACATCTTTGAAAAGAGATGGGAACACAAATCCATGTACTTTGCACAAAAAAGACCTATTTGAAATCTAAAAAAAACTTTGATAAGTTAATTATAACCCATAGCATTCATAAATCTTAAAATTTAAGTGTCAATCTTGTTCCCGAATTGTCTTTCAAAAACATTCTGCTTTCAACAGAAAGAAAAGTACTATTTTCTTAAGTTTTAAGGAGAACTGTCAAAAATTTTGGGAAATTCTAGAGATACTTAGATTTCTTTTTCTGCAATGTTTTCATCATTGGGATTTAAGAATTAAGCCAAGTCTTAAAATACTTCTTCATTAGGGAATGCCCAAGGCAAGTTGACCTTGCCTCCCAGGATGGACAGAAACATATGTATTTTCCATTGCAGAGAAAGCTCACCTTGTCCCAAGAATGACTGTGGCATCATGTTAAGGTATACCATTCTACTATTTGTGTGTGCAGTGACATCATTTGTAGCCCAGGAAGGTAAAAGGATGTAACAAAAAGAAGTTAGTTAAGATCCTCCAAATTTCCCAGCATCTCTCTGTCAATGAGCAGCTTGTATCACAGTGTGATCTTTTTTCCCAAGAAATAGCAAAAATAGCCAACTTTCATGAGTACTTATCTGATAAACATCATGCTCAAAGCTTTATAATCATCATCCTCTCTTCAGCCTTAAGTAACAGAGAAAATCATTATTTCTGTTTTATACATAACAACATAGAGAGTTGTAGTCTGGAACTATTGGCTCATGCCTATAATCCTAGCTATTAAGGAGGCTGAGATCTGGAGAATCATGGTTTGATGCTAGCTTAGGCATGAACATTTGCTTGGCTCTACCTTCAAAATAACTAGCAAAAAGCTAGGCCGGGGTATGACTCAAGTGGTAGAGTTCCAGTTGAGGAGGCACAAAGCCCTGAATTGCAAACCCTAATACAACCACCAAAAAAAAGGGAGAATTGTAAGCAAATGGTATTTTTGCAAAGCTCCCTGTGGAAGCAGATATTTTTATTAATATTTATTTAGACATGGTTTGGGTAGCAGAACATTGGGATCTTATCAATGCCCTGTAAATGTTTGTGATTTTGACTGATTTTTCAAAGTAAATAAGAGGTATAGTATAGCCCTATGGATTTTGGATTGCAATTGCAAGTTGTGAATGTTTTCAAATGTTGCTATAACCTATGAAGATCAGCCCATATCTAGAAAGGAAAGAAGGAAGTCTTTTATTATGATGATGATGAATATCTTTAAATAGTTGTACAAAGGAGTTTCAATTCAACATGTTTTATGAGCATGAGGCATCTTGATCAGTGTTGAGATTCTCTTTTTTATAGTTTGGACTTTTGTATACTCAGATATATTCATAAACTTTATCCAAACATAACAAACTGCAATGAGTATTGAAGTTTCTCAATAGAAATAGTCATATATATATATATATATATATATAACATATATATACACATATGTGGAAAGATAAAGATATATTATTCTTTATATGACTTGCAGCTTGTTCACAATCATTTCCAGAGTTATGAAATTACCTTCTCAACTTAACTTTCAGTAATATAACCAAGGACTTCTGCCTCTTGGTCTACTTTTCTTAAAGATCTATTACCATAAACTATTAATAATATTCATTCTAAATCTAAGATTTCTCCCTTGTTATAACTTAAGTATTCCAACCACACCTTGCATGCACGTAAAACTATAAAATTACAACTTGCAATTTGCCTCAGTTTGCCAAGAGAAAGCCCCAGGCTAGCCTCATACTTTGAATATTAGATGAAAGGCACAGAGCTCCAATGAGACCATGGAAACCACAAAATGAATAACACATTATTCTTGTACAAAACAATAACATAACCCTAAACTTCAGAGAACATTGGTTGCAAAGAGTTCCTGCAAGCTCTAATAATCTCTGCTTCCAAAATATCTGTGAAATAGGGAGGGAGGGAGATTTAGCAATGGTGACTCAAATATTCAAAACAAAGCAAGAGACCAGAAAGTAGTCATATCCCTTGTATGTAATTTATCACTTAAGAGCAATACCTTGTCAAAAAAGTCAAGTTCCAACATGTTCGCATGTGTTTGTGTGTGAGAGAGAGAGTATATACTGGTACTAGGGCTTGAACTTAGTGCCTATGCACTATCCAGTAGCTTTTCAGCTCTAGGCTTGTGCTCTACCACTTGAGCCACAGATCCACTTCTGGCTTTTGAGTGCTTATTGGAGATAAGAGTTTCACAGATTTTCATACCTAGGCTGGCTTTGAACCACAGTCCTCAGATCTCAGCTTCCTGAGTAGCTAGGATTGATTAGTCGAGAGCCACCTGTGCCCGATCCATCTTGCTATTTATAGAATTATGTATACATGACCAGAAAGAAGGATTTTAAGCTTCCAGAAGCAACTATCCCCTCCTTCAGTTATTATAACTCTATGGCTATACTCAAATATCCATTTAGTAAAAATCCTGTACCATGATGGGCTCTTGACATGCATAATAAGTTAAGACATGATCCTTGCCTTAGAGGACTTCAAAGTGTAGTAGGGAAATCATAGGAAACACTATTAGTGATGTGAACTGTATAGTAATGTTTTATTAGTTTTATTAATGCTAGATGCTTTCAGGTTATTATTAAATTTTTTTTCAGTAGCCTGGACCATCAGAAACTACTGTTACTTTTTTTTTAATGAGAAAACAGTAACAGATTCAGTAACTTTTCTAAGTGAATCATTTAGCAAACAAATGGTAGATCTTTGTTATGAACTTGAGCAATGAGAATTTTAGGTCTATAAACTGGAGAAGCGCCCATCAACATGAGAGTCATTTGTGCTGGACAGCGAAGTTTTCTAAGACGTGGTGCCTTCTGGAAGCACCATCCATCACAGGGAGTGCTCCTTCATTTCCTCTGCAGACCCTGTATTCAGGGATACAATACACATAACTCATTTGCTTTTGATTGAAGTAGGTCTTGTCAGAGAACAGTACCAGTAACAGATTAAGGAGGCAGGGAGAATGAAGTCAGACATGCATTCCTTTTGTAGGTTCCCTTCCTGCACAGTTATTTGACCTATCTTCCTTTCCCAGTGTTTCCTGCAGGGGCTTTCTTTATCAAGTCTCTCCTTTCCTCGATCTCTAGAATAGCAACACTCTCTTCCATGCCCCATTGCCTTTAGAGATGGTAACTAGACTTGGGTTTTACTAGAATTGGAATACTGTACTATCCTTAGCAACTTCTCTATACCCTACCCTCAGTTTAGTCTTCCTTTTGTAAATCTTCCTCAAATTTCCCTAATTAATGTAATCTGCATGCTTCTACTGTTCCTATTAAGGACTCACAGCAAATAAAACAGTAAAGATAAGCATTTATGATTTCAGCTCACTCTTAATTTTCTTTTTCTTGTGTGTGTGTGTGTGTGTGTGTGTGTGTGTGTGTGGGTGTGTGTGTGTGTTCCTTCCATATAGCTGTTTCCGTATCCTCAAGCTCCTATGAGCCTTTCTTCAGATACTTTGCCTATCCAGATCCTCCCAAACCTGGAATATCACCAGGTGGGAAAACTCACCAAATCCTACACCCACACTGCAACCTACCTGCCATATTAATGGGTTGATACTTACTAAAATGATTTATGGAAATAGGACACAGAGGAGTATTTTCATTTTTTCTCAATGATTTTTGATTCATTAAAGTCCTATTTCTAATGGCTCATTATATTTTTGTCCACATTTACTTTTTGAGAATGGGAAAACTGAGTTCTGGAGAACACAAAGTGATTTGTCTATGATGTCAGAGTAGCGACAAAAAAAATCGGTCCCACTTCTGTTGGAATCCATGTCCTGTGATTTCTGCTTTTCTCTGGCCTAACCCTAGCAAGCCAACCTCAATGACTTCAAATATAACGGACTTCAAGTAAGGTGTTCTTAGAGAATTACTGGAAACGATTCTTTTCTAGATGGGTTTCTTTTCTTTTTTGTTACCAGCATGTTATCCCTACCCACCACTTTTATGAAACCAAACAAAGCAACTCTTTTGTAAACAGCATTGCAAAGGCCTTATTTTATAACAGATGAAGAACAATGCTTGTCTTTAGGGAATCTTATTTGAAACTCCTTAGATGACAGAGTAGCACAGTACCAAGAAAGACTCAGGAAGGTAATTCAGCTCCTGGGGAAGTCTAATTTGAAACAACTGGAATGGAGAATGCGAATGCCCAGCATTTCTCCACTGGTTTGTAGAGAAGAGAGATGTGATGGGCCTTTCACAGGAAGCTGGAAAAGCCAGCTTGGTAGGCAGCAGAACTGTTCCTTGCTTTCTTTCCAACTTCATCAGCCAACTCCAGCAGCAGTGTTGCTTCCTACTGAGAACAGATTCTGCTTGTTCAGTGCATGTTTGTGAAGAAAGAGGATTTTTCAGACACTCTGATATAATGGGGCATTCACAATTTCAAACTGTAGCTATATTTGCCCCCCTACCCTGCCACATGGGAAAGATGCCAGGAGCCCAAACTTGCTTAGAAATGGTAATGGACTTATAGCCTCTGTTGACTTAGGGTAAGTTCTGGTTAGTAGTCCAACCCCTGGGGCCACAGCTTCCTGCCCAGAGCAAGCTACTTCCTGCTCTGATAGGAATTAGGAAAACTACAGGACAACTGCCCAGGAGAATTCTGCTCTGAACTCTCCAGCTCCTTACTGCACTCCTGACAGGCACATTTACACTCGGTTTCCAATATGTTCCTTCTTTATTCTGCTGCATGCAGCAATTACTTTTTTTCCTCCACAGTGAAATCTATCAATGTTGCAAAACACTCATGTCAGATCTTGTCTTGTTTCTTATTGTTCTGCAAATAAACTGCAGGCAATTTAACCTAGTTCAACGAGACCAGACCTGTCACTTCAGCTTCAAGTTTCATCCCATTTCTACCCCTCAAGCTGCTGCTATGTATAGTGATGACTAAGCCCTTGACCACATTACTCGTAGATGTGTTTTTTGAGCTCAGGTCACTCCCTTCCTTGTCACTGTCCTCCTTCTTTGGCCTTCTCACTGTTCCTTCCAGATCACTAAGCATATTCTACTTTGGGAAGTTTCTCTGAGGTTTTTCTCTTTTGCCCTCTTCAAAGCAAATGGACTGCTTCCTATAATGGTACTAACCATTTTCATGCTGCATAAAATGACAAAAATATAAGACATATTACACATGTATGTTAAAATAAAAAATTATTGATACTGCAATTGAATAAATATGTCCATAGCTTTTTGTTAACTTGCCTCTCCTCTTTGAACTATATGGATAAATGTTTTATCCCCTATCCCAACACCATATATCTGTCTTGGATTTGAGATTAGGGCCCTCACACTACTAAACAAGGATTTTGTTACGCAAAGCACATTCCCAGATTTTTTATGCTTAAGATATTTTTTTAGATAGGGTTTTATATTTTTGCTTTGGGTTGTCCTAGATCTTTGATCTTCCTACTACAACTGCTTCTAGCAAAACTGAAATTAACATGTATGAGCCACTGCTCCAGTTTATGTTAGTTATTTCTGTAACTCAATAGCCAACATGTGTCTAGTTCATATTGGAGTCCTAGCACAGATATAAATAAAAAGCATAAATTTTGTGAGTGGTCACCTGGGTGATGCCCCTGGGATGTCCAGAAAGGATCTACACTGAAGCTAGGGATAACATTATTATTCTAAAAATTTGAGGACTAGACATAAAAAAGCCAATTGTCAAATATATTTTTTTAATATTTAGGAGAATCAAAATTATTTAGCAAATCCTGAGCATCTTCACTGAGTGAAGTCTTTTAAATAGGTTATTTAAACACTCTTTTTGGAGGTGGTCTTAAAACATTTGCAGATGAAAGTAAGCTCAGTGCTTGCTTCAGCAGCATACATACTAAAATTGGAACAATATAGAGAAGATTAGCATGGCCTCTGCACAAGGATAACACGCAAATTCGTGAAGCAGTCCAGAATTATTCACATGTCAGGAACTACCAAACACCTCTCAGTCCTAACTCTCAACATTAATGGACTTAACTCACCAATTAAGCAACATAGATGGTCTAGTTGGATGAAAAAGCAAGATCCTTCAAGAGTCACATCATGCCCATAAAAACAAACATATTCTGAAAGTGAAAGGCTGGAATAAAATCTACCAAGCAAACAGCTCCCATAAGCAGGCGGGAGTTACAATCCTAATATCAGATAAAATAGACTTCAAATTAAAATTAGTGTGAAGAGATAAAGAAAGTCACTACATACTAATTAAGGGATCTCTCTTTCAGATATTACAATTCTAAATATCTACTCACCAAACAACAGAGCACCCAAGTTCATCCAAGAAACACTACATTCCCTCAAATCTCACATATATCCAAAGACATTAATTTTTGGGGACTTTAACACACCACTATCTCCACTAGATAGATCAACTCGGCAAAAACTCAACAGCAAAACCACAGATCTAAACAACAACATAGATCAACTAGATTTAACAGACATCTATCAAATATTTCCCACAGAAGCATCAGAATACACGATTTTGTCAGCAGCACATGGAACATTTTGCAAAATATACCACATTTTAGATCACAAAGCAAACTTATCCAAATTTAGAAACATTAAAGTTATACTCTGCATTCTCTCAGACCACAAGGGAATAAAATTAGAACTCAACACCAAAAGCCACTAAAGAAAGTCCTGTAACACATGGAGGCTGAACAACACACTGATGATTCACCAGTGGGTCATGGAAGAGATTAGAAAGGAAATTCAAATGTTCATGATATACAACAAAAATGCACACACAAATTACCAGCTCCTCTGGGACACAGCAAAGGCAGTACTCAGAGGCAAATTTATAGCACTGAGTTCCTACATCAACAAATTGAATCCAACAATTTAATGAGACATCTGAACCTCCTTGAAAAAGAGCAGCAAGCTAAACCCCAATCCAGTGGATGGAAAGAAATAATTAAAATTAAATCAGAATTAAACAAATTAATAGAATCAACAAAACAAAGAGTTGATTCTTAGAAATTAACGAAATTGACAGACCCTTAGCAAATTTAATCAGAAAAAGAAGAGAACACACCCAAATAAACTCAGAGATGAGAATGGAAACATCATCACAGAAACAACCAAGATCTAGAACATTATAAGAGAATATATCTCAAACCTTTATGCTAATAAGTTTAAGAATCTGGAAGAAATGAATGATTTCCTAGCAAATATCGACATGCCAAAACTAAACCAAGATGAGTTAAACCAACTTAACAGGCCCATAACAAGCATTGAAATAGAGACAGCAATAAGAGACCTCTCATCTAAGAAAAGCCCAGAACCAGATGGATTTACAGCAGAATTCTACAAGGACTTCAAAGCAGAACTCACATCAATACTCCTCCAACTCTTCAATGAAATTGAAAGAAAAAGTTCACTACAGAACTCATTCTATGTCTGTTGAACCAGGAAGGGACTCATCAAAGAAAGAGAACAATAGACACATTTCTTTGATGAACATTGATGCAAAACTTCTCAACAAAATTTTGGCCAACTGATTTCAACAATTCATCCAAAAATCTTAGACCACGATCAAACAGGATTCATTTCAAGGACGCAAAGTTGGTTCAATATATGCAAATCAATTAACATAATTCACATCAACAAGAGCAAGGATAAGAACCACAAGGTTATCTCAATAGATGCAGAAAAAGCATTTTACAAGCTCCAACACCTCTTTATGATGAAGGCTCTGGAAAAATTAGGAATCCATGGAACATTCCTCAATACAATAAAGGTTGTATATGACAAACCTACAGCCAGCATTATACTTAATGCTGAAAAATTAAAGCCATTTCCTCTAAACTCAGGAATAAGACAAGGATGTCCACTCTCTCCACTTCTTTTCAATTTAGTATTAGAATGCCTAGCTACAGCAATAAAACAAGATGCAAACATAAAAGGGATCCAAATAAGGAAAGATGAAGTAAAACTGTCCCTCTTTGCAGATGACATGATCTTGTATTTAAAGAATCGTACAGACTCCACTCCCAAATTACTCGAGCTGATTCAAAACTTTGGCAAAGTAGCAGGGTATAAAATTAACCCTCAAAAATCGATGACTTTTTTGTATGCCAACAATGAGAAGAGCTGGGCTGAAATCAGGAAATCAACTCCATTCTTAGTAGCCCCACAAAAAATAAAATACCTAGGAATTAACTTAACCAAAGAAGTGAAGGGCCTCTATGATGAAAACTTTAAAAACTTGAAAAAGGAAATCAAAGCAGAACTAGGTGGAAAACCATGCTCCTGGATTGTAAGGATCAACATCATGAAAACAGCAATACTTCCCAAGGCTATCTACACATTCAGTGCAATACCTATCAATATTCCAATAATTCTGATATTCATTCTTTTTTATTAATTTTTCATTTTAAAAATGTTGTACAGAGGGGTTATATTTACATGAGTAAGGTAATGCGTACATTTCATAGCGAGCATTGTTACTTCCACTTTTATTTTCCCCCTACCATCACTTCCCTCCCTACCTCCCCAACTCCTCCCACCCCTCCCACACCAACATTGTGAAGTTCATTTTCAATATACTGTCCTGTACATCTCATTGTCACAATGGGTCAGGGTCAGCCTGCATCCTCATGTAAGTGTTCTGCAATATCCTTTCCCCTCCCCAAATTATATATATATATATATACAAGGTGCAGAGCATCAGCATAAAATCCAGTGAAAACAAGGGTTATATCATGCAGGAAGAATATACAATAGAAACAAAAGAATCACATAGTATATTGTAAGTACATTAAAAACACTAGCAAGAAAGAGAAGAAAAAAACCTCTAGTGTCTCTGTCTTCGGGTGCATTTTGCTTAACATCTCATATGGTCATATGTATGTTGCCTTTAACCTACTCTGCTTGTCCTAGACATGTACTAGTCACTGCAAACAAGGGAAACCATGGGACCTATGTTTCTTTGGGACTGGATTAATTCATTTAATGATTTTTTTCAAGTCTTTCCATTTCCTAACAAAAGAGGCAATGTCACTTTTTCTGATGGAGGTATAGAGTTCCAGTGTGTGTGTGTGTGTGTGTGTGTGTGTGTGTGTGTGTGTGTGTGTGTATAACATTTTCTTGATCCATTCATCTACTGAGGGGCATAGGGGTTGTTTCCATACCTTAGCTATGGGAAATAATGCTGCAATAAACATGGTTGTGCTGGTATCTTTGGTATGACCTTGTTTGTAATCGTTTGGGTAAATGCCCAAAAGTGGGATTGCTGGGTCATAAGGGAGCTCTGTGTGGAATCTTTTGAGGAACCTCCATACTGCTTTCCAGAGTGGTTGAACAAGTTTACACTCCCACCAACAATGCAGTAGGGTTTCCTTTTGACCACATCCCCTCCAGCATCTGTAGTTATTCGATTTCTTGATTGTAGCCATTCTAGCTGGAATGAGGTGGAATTTCCTTGTTGTCTTGATTTGCATTTCTTTTATGCTTAGAGAGCCAACCTCATTTTTCAAGGAAATAGAAGAGGAAATCCAAAAATTCATATGAAACAATAAAAGACCCTGAATAGCAAAAATGATCCTTAAGAGAAAGAACAGTGCTGGAGGAATACCAATACCAAATTTCAAACTCTACTGCAAAGCCATAGTAATCCAAAGCTTGGTACTGGCACAAGAACAGACCTCAGGACCAATGGAATAGAACTGAAAACCCAGAAATGAACCCATAGACCTATAGCCACCTAATTTCAATAAGGGAACTTAAAAAATAAAAGAAAGACAACCTCTTCAATAAATAGTGCTGGAAAAATTGGTTAATCAGTTGTAGAATACTAAAGCTAGATCCTAATATATCATCCTGCACCAGAATCAACTCCAAATGGATCAAAGACCTCGGAGTTAAAGCAGATACCCTGAAAACATTACAGGACAGAATAAGAGAAACCCTTGGCCTCCTTGGCACAGGCCGAAATTTTCTTAATGGAGACCCAGAAACACAACAAATCAGAGAAAGGTTGGACAAATGGGATTGCATGAAACTTCAGAGCTTCTTCATGGCAAAGGACATAGCTAGCAAGATCAATAGAAAGCTCATGGATTGGGAGAAGATCTTCACTAACCATACAACAGACAAAGGTCTCATATCTAAAATATACCTGGAACTCAAAAAATTAAATTCCCCAACAACAAATCTTCAAAGAAACAAGTGTCCAATAAATAAGAAGGCTAAAGGCCTAAAGAGATACTTCTCTGAAAAGGAGAGAAGGATGACCAATAGACACATGAAGAAATGCTCAACTCTCTAACCATGAAAGAAATGTTAATCAAAACAACACTGAGATTCCACCTCACCCCAGCTAGAATGGCTATAATCAAGAAATCTAATAACAACAGATGCTGGAGGAGATGTGGCCAGAAGGGAACCCTACTGCATTGTTGGTGAGAGTGTAAACTTATTCAACCATTTTGGAAAGCAGTATGGAGCTTCCTCAAAAGACTCCACATAGAGCTCCCCTATGACCCAGAAATCCCACTTTTGGACATTTACCCAAATGATCACAAACAAGAGCATACATACTAAAGCTACCAGCACAACTATGTTTATTGCAGCATTATTTACCATAGTTAAGATATGGAACCAACCCCTATGCCCCTCAGTAGATAAATGGATCAAGAAAATTTTATATATATATAATATATATACAATATGTATATATTACATAAATATATATATATAATGGAATTCTATGCTTCCATCAGAAAGAATGACATTGTCCCATTTGTCAGGAAATGTAAAGTCTTAGAAAAAATTATATTAAGTGAAGTAATCCAGGCCCAAAGAAACATAAGCTCCCATCATTTCCCTTATTTGCAATAACTAGCATATGTCTGAGACAAGTAGAAAAGGTTAAATAAAAGTGATGTTAAGTGAGATGAACCCTAAGATAAAGACACAAGTGGTTTTTTTCTTTCTTTCTATTGTTTCTAACATATTTATAAGCTACCACGTGATTATTTTGTTGCTTTGTATGTCCCTCCCCCACGGTATAACCCCTGTTTTCACTGTATTTGATTCTGATATAATTTGGGCAGCAGATTGGATAAAACAATTTTTTAAAAAAATAAATATTTTATTGTGAAAATACTATACAGAGAAGTTACAATTACATGGGCAAGGTAATGAGTGCATTTCTTATCAAGCATTGTTGCCTCCTCCTTTGTTTCCCCTTACCATCCCTTCCCATCTCCCCACCCCCTCACCTCCACCCCTTCTCACCACCCCCCACCATCACCTCCCCCAGGCCAAAGATGTATAGTTCATTTTTGACATAACATATTGTACATCTCATTGGTGCAATGGGTCCACTTGTATCCCTATTTAAACAATTTGTTTTCTCCCTTCCCCTCCACAAATTATACCAACATCAAATGCAATGAAAACAGGGGTTCTACCATGGGGGAGGGACATACAAAGCAACAAAGAGCTATCTTATATATGTTAGACAGAATAGCAAGAAAGAAAAAACATTTGAGTTCTTAACTTGGGGTTCATTTCACTTAACATCAACTTATCTGGCCATTTCTGCTTGTCTCAGACATATACTAGTTATTGCAAATAAGGGAAACTATGGGACCTATGTTTATTTGGGCCTGGATTACTTCACTTAAAATAATTTTTTCTAAGACCTTACATTTCCTAACAAATGGGGCAATGTCATTCTTTCTGATGAAGGCATAGAATTCCATTGTTTATGTATACCACATTTTCTTGATCCATTCATCTACTGAGGGGGTTCCATATCTTAACTATGGTAAATAATGCTGCAATAAACATAATTGTGCTGGTAGCTTTAGTATGCATGCTCTTGTTGGTGATCATTTGGGTAAATGCCCAAAAGTGGGATTTCTGGGTCATAGGGGAGCTCTATGTGGAGTCTTTTGAGGAAGCTCCATACTACTTTCCAAAGTGGTTGAACAAGTTTACACAATCACCAACAATGCAGTAGCGTTCTCTTCTGGCCACATCTCCTCCAGCATCTGTTGTTATTAGAGTTTTTGATTATAGCCATTCTAACTGGGGTGAGGTGGTATCTCAATGTTGTTTTGATTTGCATTTCTTTTATGGCTAGGGAGGTTGAGCATTTCTGCATGTGTCTATTGGCCATCCTTCTTTCCTCTTCAGAGTAGTTTCTCTTTAAGTCTTTAGCCCTCTTATCAGGCAGTTGTTTCTTTGAAGATTTGTTGTTGGGGATTTAATTTTTTGAGTTCCAGGTATATTTTAGATATGAGACCCTTGTGTGTTCTATGATTAGTGAAGATCTTCTCCCAATCTGTGGGATTGATCTTGATAGCTATGTCCTTTGCCATGAAGAAGCTCTGAAGTTTCATGCAATCCCATTTGTCCAACCTTTCTTTGATTTGTTGTGTTTCTGAGTCTCTTTGAAGAAAATTTTGGCCTGTGCCAAGGAGACCTAGGGTTTCTCCTATTCCATCCTGTAATGTTTTCTGAATGTCTGCTTTGACTCCAAGGTCTTTGATCCATTTGGAGTTGATTCTGGTGCAAGGTGATATATAAGGATCTAGCTTTAGTATTCTACAACTGATTAACCAATTTTGCCAGCACCATTTACTGAAGAGGCTGTCATTCTTCCATTCTATTGTTTTAAGCTGAAAAAAACAAATTGTTTAAATATGTATGCAGGTTGACCCATTGTAACAATGAGATGTACAAAATGCTATGCCAAAAAATGAACTTCAATAAATAAATACATCTTTAAAAAAAGAAAAACAAATTTTACAATTTAGGTGGAGGGGAGGGGATTTAGGTGTGGAGATGGGAGGGAAGGGATGGTAGGGGAAAAATAAAGAAGAAGGCAACAATGCTTAATAAGAAATGTACTCATTACCTTGCTCATGTAATTGTAACCCCTCTGGACAGGATTTTCACAATAAGAAACTTATTCAAAAAAAAAAAGAAAGAAAACTCAGAAAAGAGAAATGATTTGTAAGGCCACGTGTCATTTTAAATGGCAGAGCCATTATACAAATCCAGTACTCCCAATCTCAAAGTTTTCATCTTTCTTTGTCCCTCCCCACCAAAAATTTTCCCCACACTAGATGTTACAGAGATTGGTAGAAATGAAAAGCACTGACTACTACTGAATCTCATTCAGACAAGCCATTTGCTTACTCAGTCTGTCAGAGCCAGTCAAAGACCTATTCTCTTGTTGCTGTGAATGTGTCTTTATTTACACCTGCTAAACAGCTTTGCCCTGCACAGGAAGAGCAAGTCTCTATGCCTCGTATAGTCAGTCAGGCAACGTCACCTACTTGATTTTAATATCCGCTCTTCTCATCGAGTTTCTCTAGATTGTCTCCTATTCATGATAAGCTAGATGGCAAGTTTGGTCTTATATTTTTACTGTACTCACATACAGTTTTCTTTGTATATAAAGATATTGGAGTTTTACAATGTAGAATAAATATGAAGAAATTTGAGGTAAATATCAGTGTAAGTTCTCAAATAAGGCAGAAGCCTTGAAGGTTATGTATAAGGCACAATTGAGCCACAATGACTCATAATGTAATCCTTACTACTCTGAGGCAGAGATCAGGAGGATGGAGGATCTCAGCTTGAAGCAAGGCCAAGCAAATAGTTCATAAGATGCATCTACCCCAGATTTCAATTAATAAAAGCTGAGTGTGGAATCATAGCTGTCACCTCAGCTGCACAAGAATTGTAAGACTGCAATCCAGGGCAGCTGGGGCATAAGCATGAGGTCCTACTTGAAAAATAACTAAAGCATTAAAGGTCAGGGGTTAGTTCAAGCTGTTGGGCACTTCCATGACAAGTGCAAGTCCTTGTGTCCAAACCCCTGTGCCACAGTAAAGAAACATAAGCTGAATCATTAATGTTTCACTCTGATAGCCACAGAGTAATTATAAGCTAAAAGGCTACTTCTTGTTGCATTAATCTATCATTTGTTAGTGTAGATTAGTTTAATAGAGAAATGATGTTTTAATCATATGAGAATGATTAAAGACACAAAAGAATTTTCAAATACTACACTGCCGAAAAATATCCTAAAGAACTTCCATACAAGATGGAAATGGTATCTTCTTATCCACTGGGTAGTTTTCTATAGCAGCATTGGTACACAGGTGAAGCTTGAGACTTAAAAGTCTGCCTTCTCATTTGACCTTCAGTTAACCTTAACATGGTAACCCACTGGAGGCTCCATGATGCAGAAAATTTAAGTAATGAGTAGCACATGCATACAAATGAACAAGAAAAATATTTACAGGCAGATACCACACATGAGAAAGGTAGAAAAGTCATGGACGAGCAGATTCTTCTTCCTTTCCTCATGTAACAAAGAAGGGAATGGGCGTTTGTACTCACATTAATGCTGTCCATTTAATTTGGTAACATGGACTTCTACAGAACCTACCAAATCCTAGAGACAGCTCTAAATAGGGTTAGATATTAACATAAGCTACACAATAATTACTTGAAATAGATACTATTACTGTTTTATTGACAATGAAAAGGAGGCACAGTGAAAGTAAATTGCCCAGGATCCTGAGGCTGATGAGAGAGAACCTCAGGTACTCAAGCACTAGAGACTCCATTCCTAACTACCAAAGCCAGAATTAACCTGAATATCTGCTTGTGGTCCCCTCAAGGAGCACAGGCCAGAGTTGTGCAGAAAAATGCAGAATCATACATTGGACTGCATCCATCTAGATTAGAAGAAAGAGAGAAGAACTTCTACTCCATCGATCTACAGGCACTGCAATCTGTTTACCATGTCTCTGTGCAATAAAACTCACTATAAGATTACCAACTTCATAAGCTTCCTCCAAAATGCACCAGTGCTTCTTTATCATTAACCAAATACCATCTCCTAGATGAGACACTAATTCTATCTATAACCACCGGTTCTGATTTGAACTAAGAAGCCACAAGGAAAAGTACAGATGTAGAAACCATAAGCAGTCATCTCTTAGAAAATTTGTAAACTTGATTCATAAAATAAAGGAATTTACTTAAGGTAGCTCAGTTGCTAGTTTTTGTTTTCTGACAGAATATGGCTATTAAGACATAGAGGAAAAACATCTCAGGAAAGAGTTTAAAAAGAAGGGGAAACCTCTAGATTCATACTTATTATTTCAGGACTAACATTAAAAACAATCCTACTACATGATCATCATGGCAGAGCTCCACTCTTCACTAAGTTGGCATATGGGAATGGGTTGGTAAAAAACACATTCTGTGCTTTTGAGGGCTTCACAGGGTAAATTTTACTCCATTCTGAGAGAGATAGAAAAAAAGAAAAGGATCATAAATGCAGAAGAGCTGTATTGAAGCCCAATACCTGAATCATGGATAAGCCCAATACCTGAATCATGGATAAGTGTGAGAAAGGGCAAGGATTTAGAGATGGGATACAAGCACATCTCAATCATGAATGCTTTGATAGATTAATAAAATTAATATATATACAAATGTGATAAGATGTGATAAATATACATATATGTATGTGAATATATCCACATATATATCATATTTACTTGATCTGTTCATCCATTTAAAAGCAACTGTGCTATTTCCATAACTTGGCTATGGTGAACAGTGAAGCAATAAACATGAATGTGCAAGTGTCTACTACATTCTGATTGCTATCATTTCAAAAAATGCTCAAGAATTATATCACTGGATTATAGAGTAGTTCTATATTTAGTTGTTTTTTTTTTATAAATCTCAAACTGCATTTCACAGTGGTTGCACTAGTTTACATTCCAACCACATTTTTCCCTCCACATCCATGGTACATTGACATATTAACTAAAGTGTAATACATGTAGGAGAAAATTCCAGGGGAGCAGCTCCTTTGAACAACTTATAGTTTAACAAAAAGATGTCAGGAAGCTGGAACATGTGGTGTCAGGGTGAAGGTGTTGAAGTCAAAGAAAGGATGGGAAACAGGAAAGGTGGGAAAGTGCAATCATAATATTCAATATATTTGTGTGAAATGGAGTGTATGGGTAGAGTTGTGAGATATGGAGAATTATGAATGAATCACATTGATCAAGATATATCATACTCATAAATTGACACATTGAATTAAAACTTGTATAACTAGTTAAGGAGAATGATTATTTTAATCATAAAAAATCAAAGCTTTTCATCTGTATTTGAGGAGCTAGCAAAAGACAAATGGTCAAAATACAAGGATAAGCATGCTTTGGTAGACATACAAGCTAGGTAGTTACCACAGTGGCCAAAAAGGAAAAATGATGCTATACCAAAGCATCATATTCTGGTGCTCAGAACGTGATAGCCTAGTTGTCAGGAAATTCTCTGCATCTTGATTTCTGTATGTGTAAACTGAAATTCAATGATATCTAAAAATCACAGGATTGTTGTAAAACTTTAACAATACAAACAGCTTTTTAAGTATATGTGTGTGTGTGTGTGTGTGTGTGTGTGTGTGTGTGTGTATATATATATATATATATATATATGTATGTATGTATACTGTAAAGAGATTGATTTAATAGAAGTAAAATAAGCAGACTGGGAGAAGAAGTTTTCCATGTGGTATACCCAATGAAAGAAAAGATCATGATGAAATACAGAGGGTTGATGACTAGACTGACGTTTTAAAAGGTTAATCACTCTTAGACTCTGTGTGAAGGGTGAACAAGAAATCAACTTAGCAGGAGAAAGAGAATGAAGATGATGCTATAGGTGATGAGAATCAGCAGGAAAGGAGAAAAATAAATGTTACTCCTTAAAGGAAGCCTTAGGCATGACCACCTACAGTAAAAGCATCTTCACTGTGATGTCTGGGCATCCTTAGCAGAAAAACTAATTAAACAAAATAGGATAAGAGGAAGTAAACTGAGCCTTCATAGCGAAGACATCTTTAGTATATTTGTTATAAAGGTTACATTTGGAGTGACTGAATGTTATAGGCAGAAAGAATATAAAGAAATCACCTAGTCCAGTGTTCTCCCGGGCTACCATTGAAATCTCCTGAGGAGATTTGTGTAGACCAATGGCAAGATTCATACATTCTCAATTAAATCACTGATAGTGTACCTTCAGAGAGTTTTTCAATACTTTCTACATAAACCTAATCTGAAACTAGATGATCCCATAAATCCCATTTATCATCAGGCTGGACAGAGTTGGAAGAGGACCACTAAGTATTCTGATACTTTTAGGATGGGTGGTTAGTTTTCTCACATCTATTGATACATGCTTCTATGTATTTATAAGAAGACTGAAACCTCTTCAACATTTAACATGGAACTAAAGGACATGTAGATGCTAGAAGAAGAGAAACAACAGTCATAAAATTAACTACCAAATAAGAACAAAAAGAGAAAAAAAAAAAAAGAGAGAAAAAAGTTTTATACAAGCAATATAAAGTTAAGCTACCCAGGCATCCCACATACCCAAGGCAAACCCATTCATGAAGTGATGAAAAACTGATTTCTTCCTGGAATCAGTTAGGAGAGAGCAGAACAAGTACAAAGAAAAGAAGAAAACCAAAAAAATCCCCAAATTAGAAAGGATATGTCTTTTTTGTTCACTTTTTCATCTCCAAAATCAAGAGGAGCACTTTGCAAATAGACCAGTTTCCATGTTTTATTTAAAAAGGACAAAATAAATGGAAGAACGGAGGCATGTCAAGCAGGCAAAAGGGTCAGGGAGAGACACTCATTCACTTTATCCCTGGGGTCCATTAAATCTTTGCCTTCTTTTTCTGCCAGAAGTAGCTTTGAATTTCTTTGGGAAAAGATTACGTAATGGTCCCTGCCCTAGGTCTGATGCTTTGAGAGAGGGGGAGGAGGGAAGAAAGAGAGGTGGGGGAGGGAGAGATAGAAAGAGAGAGAGAATACTTACTGATTTTCTGTGTATAAGTGTGTGGGCTCAACATAGAATAAGTTCTGGGTATAAAACCAGATACCAGATAACAGGATAGGTATGGCCAGGTCCTTCTCTGTTTAGAGTGGACTGAATGTCTGTGTATCTTCCTCATCCTTAAATTCCTGTCTTGAAGTCATAAGTAGTTGTATCCAAAGTAGTGGTACTTGAAAGTGGAGATATTTAGGGTTAGATTAGGTCATGAGGATGGAACCCTCATAATGAGATTTAAGGCCTTATTAAGAAAAGAAAGAAGCTGCGCAGTGGTGGCTCATACCTGTAACTTTGCTACTCAGGAGGCTGAGATCTGAGGATCATGGTTCAAAGCTAGCCTGGACAATAAGGTTAATGAAGTTCTTATCTCCAATTAACCACAAAAAAGCTGGAAGTGGAGCTGTGCCTCAAGTGGTAGAGCATTAGCCTTGATCAAACCAGCTCAAGGACAGCACCCAGGCCCTGAGTTCAAACCCCCAAACTGGCACAAAAAAAGAGAAAGAGGAAGGAAGGAAGGAAAGGAAGGAAGGAAGGAAGGAAGGAAGGAAGGAAGGAAGGAAGGAAGGAAAGGAGGGAGGGAGAAAAGGAGTGAGGGAGAGAGAAAAGAAAGAAAGAAAGAAAAAGAAAGCAAGCAAGAAAGTTCTCTCTCCAACTGCATGTGGGAAAAAAGGGCCACATGGGGACATGGTCACCATATACTGAATCTTCTGGGACCTTGATTCTGGGTGTCCCAGCATTCTAAACTGTAATAAATATAATTATGTTACTCAGTCTTCTTTGTGGTCTATGGTATTCTGTAATAGTATACCACTTAAACAGACAAGCAAAGACCAGATATTTAACAGGTGATTAGGTAAATTCACATAGCATTATTATGACCTTAACTAGTCTTACCAAGCTCAGATGTAGTCTTGGCTAATTCTAGGATGAATCTTTGACAATGGAAGGAGCCATATTAACCCCAAAGAATAAGATCCTATGCTGATAGATCCATGAATATCTAGTAGCTATTCTTTCTTGAACTCAACATGCTAACCATAAGATATGGAATAACAGAGAACTATAGGATGTAAAAAGGGTATCTCCAGTGTGGTGATGCCCTCTGATGAATTTAAACATGAGCTACAAAGTTCTATGCACTTTGGTCACTCCCAGAGGCTACAAATATCTATCTCCAAACTTTCTGATTTGATTACTGATGGCATTTCTTGAAAATAGGAAATGGTATGGTCTAAGAAATTGACACTCCACGAAAACGAACTTTACAACTTTGGGGGGGGGGGAGGTTTGGGGGGGGCGGGGGGGCTGGGAAGGGATTGAAAGGGGAAACAAAGGAGGAGGCTACAATGCTTGATAAAAAATGTACTCATTATCTTGCCCATCTAATTGTAACCCCTCTGTACAGATTTTCACAATAAAAAATAAATAAAAATTAAAAAAAAGAAATTGACACTCCAAATTTGACACTCCAAATCCTGCTTCAATTTTGATTCTATGATTTTTTAATTTATATACTGAAAAAACCACCACAATAAAAAATCAAGTTCAGAGTACCCATTTCTAGCCACAAGTCTATCTGAGGAAAGTATCTATACATTACCTTAAACTTATCATCATCCCAAAATCTCTTAGATGTAATAAATAGAGAAAAACGAATTCAGCTCTTCCATTCATTGTCATAATTGGAAACTAATACAAATGAGGGATGGTTTAAATTAACAAATATGTTATTGCTACTTCTCCATTTTCCATAACTATAAACTTTAAACAATAATCTGTCCACTCCTAGTTTGCAACCACTTGTAGAATTCAAGACTAGATAGAAAGAAAGTAGGTAAATTTAATATTTGATCCTAGGGGAAATGCTTACAGATCCTTATTTGGTCAACTGACTATAATTCACAATTTCAACATCCAAAATCCTTAGGATTCAATAACAGTTCACTTGTTCTGTCACTAAACAAATATTAATTGATGCCTCCATGTACCACGCATAGTGCCAGGTTCTGGAAATTCAGCAGTTAAAGAAATTTGATTTCACAGAGTTTGCAGTATAGTTAAAAGATTTACTTTCATCAAGTGATCACAAAGCAAATACAAACACACAGCTGTAACAAATATTCTGACCTAGAAGAAAATGGGTTCCAGGAATGTGCATTTAATGGATTTTACCTAGTCATGGAGTTTATGGGAGATATTACTACAATAATATGTCAGCAGAGAGACTGAAGGCTTTAATAGTGTTAATAAAGTGAAGAAAAATTAATTTAAGAAAATAGTATTCAAGGCAGAGACATTGAAACCATTTGGCAGAAGGAAGAAGGTCTTGGCTCTGTAGTGGAGACGGTAAACAGGAGCACGGGGTGTGGAGGAACTGCAGAGAAGTACAAGGGTCAGATCATGCACAATCATATTCAGAATGGGAAATTGCTGAACTGTTTTACTCAGGGAAGAATATAATCAAATTTGCATTTTTAAAAGGTCCTCAACTGCCCTTTGGAGAATGGATTGGCAGAGAACCAGATTGGGTGAATATGCAGACTTACTAGTCTATTACAGTCATTCTGAAGAAAGATAATGACAGAATGGATTAGACTTGCCTAGTAAAGCTGGGTGAATGTGAGTGGATTAGAAGCATATATAGTTAGTAAAAACATTAAATGATGGATCACATACAGAAGAAGAAAATATTTCCAGATGAATTTCTATGACTTTGGTTAGCACAACTGAATGAATTATTGCCTAGAGATATATGGGTGTGTGATGCCAGATTAAAGGTGATTAAATATTTAATTCCATCAAGACTGAGATTTGGTTCACAACAGAATCAGAGGGCAAATACAGTCATAATATTCAATGTGCATATGTGAAAATGGAGCAGGTAACTTGAGGTGATGGGTGAAATTGGGAAAGATTTCAGAGAATGAAAAAAGGAGTGACATTGGTCAAGATGCATTATACTCACAAACTGACATGTATTGAAACCCCTCTGGACAACTATTGAAGAATAATAAAAAATTAAAATTAAAAAAGTATAGCTGCTCTCTTCCACATATAGAAAAAATAATTTTTGATTTGTGGATATTTTAAGGAAAAGAAATTATAAAATTTCTTTCATCAAAATACTTTCTCCCCCACTCACTTCGCATGTATTTTATGGCTCAGGCTCACCCAGGTGAAATTCATATCACATGGTGTTTATGCAGTCCTTGGACTCAAGGCTCAGAATCGTTACCAGATCTTTATTCTGTCACATGCCCCTTGTTGTTTTACTTGCATGGTGCACAAGTTGGAAGAGTACTGATGATGATGTCCTGTTGCTGCTGCAGTTCCTGATGCATAATACGTAACTTGTTTATTAAAGGAGTGGGAGTTTGCAAAACATTGTTCTAATCCTCACAGGGAACCCGGAAACCCAAATGCCCTCCTAGGAACCGGTATGCAAGCACATCAACCCTTTGTGACAGAGCTCAACACTAGCATCGCTATAGCATGACTGTGGGGGGGAAAGCAGCTAGCTCTCCCTTGGAGCAATGCTGCCTTCTGCCAGCTGCTTTTCATACTCATTGCTTCATGTGGCCTCGGGGAAAATAAAGTAATTCTTCTCCAGGGAACCAGTCATTTGGATGCAGCTGCATTTAAAAAGAGAATTGCTGACTTAGGATCTGATTCCATGAACATTTTATAAAAAAAAAATAACTATATATAGCAATTGTATACACCACATACTGTATACACATGAGACATAAATTATATGCCAAGTCAGCTCCTGTGCCAATCCAGAAATAGTAAAAAGAGGGTATGTGCTTAAATTGCAGCTGGTGGGCTTAGAATAAAATAAAAAAGATTTTAAAGGGAAATCACACAAAGGAGATATAGTTATTAGCTTCTCCATATTAATTCAACAACATATATTCATATGAGATGAAATTTAGCTATAGTGTTTTCAGGAATTCAATTGCAAAGATCTCTTAAGTTCCTATAATTAAAAAGTAATAACAAGTAGATCTTAAGAGCAAACTCGGTATTAGTCACTCTGCTGGTACTTAATATATATCATCTCATTTAATCTTTATAATCACTCCATGAAATCGATACATTATACATTTTATTGCCTTAGTAGGGTAAGTCATGCTTATAATCCTAGCTACTCAGATGGCAGGGATTGGGAAGATCACAGTTCAAGGTCAGCTAGGACAAAAGAGAGCCTTACCCCAACAATAAAAGCTTCTGGAGAATCATAAGTAAGAGGATCACAGTACAAGATGGCCTGGTCATATACATGAGACCTTATTCAAAAAACAACAAAAACAAAAGGTTCTGTGGCACAGTTCAAGTGGTAGCGAGCAAGTTAAGTGACCACAACACCTTGAGTTCAATACCCCAGTACTAACAATAAAACAGAAATAAAAACAAAATGCATTTTGCTCACTACAGAACAAACGAGAGTTCAGAAATGTTTCATAATTTTGATCCATTATCAAACTTTAAATAATATGATCAAATTCAAATGTGCCTGACTGAGAAAGCCTGCTTACTGTGTCATAAATACTAACTTCACTAAGCCAAGCCTAAAGAAACATAGGTCCCATGGTTTCCCTTATTTGCAATATCTAGTATATGTATGAGTCAAGCAGAAAAGGTCAGATAAGGTGATGTTAGGAAAATGAACCCTAAGATATGTATTCAAATGTTTTTTTTTATGCATTTGTTTCTAACGCATTTATAAGATTATTTCTTTGTTGCTTTGTATGTCCTTCTCCCATAGTATACCCCTGCTTTCACTGTATTTGATGTGGGTATAATTTGTGGAGGGGAAGGGGAAAAACAAGTCGTTTAAATAAGAATACAGGTGGACCCGTTGCAACAATGAGAAGTACAAGTTGTCATGTCGAAAACGAACTTTACAACTTTGGTGTGGGGGGGAGGATTGGGTGGGGGAACGGGGGGGGGGGGGGGGGGGGAAGGCTGGGAAGGGATGGGAAGGGGAAACAAAGGAGGAGGCTACAATGCTTGATAAGAAATGTACTCATTATCTTGCCCATGTAATTGTAACCCCTCTGTACAGTATTTTCACAATAAAAAATAAATAAAAATTAAAAAAATAAAATAAAATAAAGATAAAAATACTAACTTCACCTAATATAATAAATAAATAACTTCACCTATATATAATATTCAAAACATTATCATTCTAAACCACTATAGTAACACAACTACCAAAAATACATATTATTCCTTGGAAAAGGAGTGACAATTATTCTGTCATGGCCATTGTATTTGAAGGTATAGAAAAAAATAAATAAACAGGAAATATTTAAATGTAAAACAAGTTCAAATGGGGTGTCACTCAATGTGGAGAGTACACGTCAACCAAGTGCAAGGCCCTGAGTTCAAATCCCAATATCACAAAATAAATAAATAAATGAAATGAAATGAAATACTTGCTCCCTAAAATGCAAGATTAATATAAGCCGCCATTGCAAAATGATAAGTCAATTTCTTTGGTAATGGGAAAAAGTTACTCAGAAACTTGAAAAAATTCTTCAAAAAAAGTTAAAGTCATATCCAAACAAATAGTGACATGAGACCTTCACACAAAGTGTAAATATAACCCTGAGCAAAAAGTTCCTTCCCAGTGAATCTCAGTATTTGGCTCCACAAGGCAAGTAGGGCATCTGTACCTGGGTAATGAGGATATATACTTGCAAGTTAGCTTAGTTAAATAATCCACAGTTTTTGTGTTTTTTGTTTTTTGCTTTTGTGTCGGTTGTGGGGCTTGAACTCTGGGCCTGAACTCTTGAGCGCTGTCCCTGCGCTCTTCAGCGCGAGCTCTTTACTGCTTGAGCCACAGTGCCAATTCCAGTTTTCTAGTGGTTTATTGGAGATAAGAGCCTCAGGGACTTTCCTGCCCAGACTGGCTTTGAACCGTGATCCTCAGATCTCAGCCTCCTGAGTAGCTAGGATTACAGGCGTGAGCCACCAGTGCCCAGCTTCCACAGTTTTTTAAAAACATCTAACAACAGTACATGTTAAGAGGTAAAGTAATTCCCACAGGTTACATGATAAATTTCTACAAGTTGTTAAATTGCTACCCAACAAGTCCTTTTGGTTTCCTGAAAATATAATCCACAGAAATGAGCAAATACAAATCGTTTTCTAGCATTTCTTTCCTCATCAAATGTCATACCAAATCACAAATAAACCCTCCCAATATTTCACAGCCTCTGACTCAGACACAGATACTGATCTTTCTCAACTCAACCATTAAATTGGCATAAGGACAAGTTTTACATGCCTATGTCAGAACTCAGGTAGAAACAAGTACTTTATCAGGGAGCATAAAAGCACTTTCCAACTGGGCTCTGATGGTGGCTCATGTCTGTAAGCCTAGCTACTCAGGAGGCTGAGATCTGATAACTATGGTTGGAAGCCAATGCAGGCAGTAAATTTCATAAGACTCTTATCTCCAATTAACTACCATAATACCAAAAATGGAGATTTGACTCAAGGGATAGAGTTTCTGCCTTGAGCAAAAAAGTTCAGAGACAATAGCCGGATCCAGAGTTCAAATTCCAGTACCAGAAGGAAAAAAAACACTGAAAGTTTAAAATTCCAGTTTCTGTTTAGTCATCTGCATCTTCTCCCAAAACAACAACTATTTAATAACCAAATACACAATCCATATTTTTAAAAATGCCTATGAAATGGCTTCCTAAAAGGCCACATGCCTTCATGATGTTCTTCTGACTGTTCACTCACACAGTTAATGGCATTGGGAACCTAAAGCATAACCGATGCCCTTTGCTGGTTCAATTTAAAGCTTGTTCAGGCTCATTTGACTGGTTCTTTCAAAGAAGTTTGATGCCCAAAGACAGCAGAATTGAAAGTGCAATCTCCTCACTATTCCCTCAGCAGACTTTATTCAGATATGCACACTTGCTCTCAACTTTATAGTTCCATACTATTCATTGTACCTGCTTGGGCTGCTGTTTCCTGTTTCACACACACACTTTTTCTCTCTCTGTCCTGATACATGGCAGAAATAGAGCAAACTTATTCATCATGGATACAGTTTGCTGCGAAAAGAAAAAAAATCCTAATACTCAAGAGTTTGTTCATACTTCAGTGACACTTAGAAGAAAAAGAATCATTTAACAAAAAGTCATAATTCCACAATGACTTTGTGATGGAGATGACCTGACTCTATAAAATAACGTCTTGTCCCAACAATCTTCCCCTAGATAGAGCTAGCTATTTGTTGAGGTCTGTGAAATGACTACTATCAATCACAATTTATAGATGAGGAAACTGAGGTTCCGAGAATGTAGTGAAATTCCCCTTCAGATGCTTAACAAGCTAACTCTACATCAGTTTCAGTCCAAAGAGAGTTCTCTTAATCATTACATTATTTCACCTTTGAAGGGCTTACATTCAGAGTTCCTCCACTTTATATGGCCTTCCTAGGCTGTCATCTCTCAGATGGTGGGCATGATTTTTCCCACTCACGGAGAAAAGCCCTGAGCTTCTCCTTGAGAAGGCACAGTGACTTCTCTGATTTTTGAGGTTTGAAAGACTAACTAGGTTCTACTCCTGTTTAACTTTCTCCTTTAGGAATTGATTCTTCCCCTTTCATTTTTTTCAAAGCAAGAGCTGTCCTGGATACTAAGACTCATCTACTTGGAGCAGAGCAGACTACTCTTCTCTACCATTTATCAGAGAATATTCTCATGAATCTAATGTATTTTATAGATACCAGGGTATCAAAAACATGCTTGTTAAATTAAACTCAACTTCCATTTTTGGTGCTTCTAGAGTTTCATTGAGGGCCTTGTACTGGTGCAGCTTGCTTGCTCACAGCTGATGCTCTACCACTTGAGCCATGCTTCTAGCCTGCTCCTTTGTTGGTTATTTTGGAAATGGAGTCCAGTGAACTGTTCTATCCAGGATGGCTTCAAACCACAATCCTCCAGATTTCAGCCTCCTGATTAGCCAGGATTACTGGTATGAGCTATCAGTACTTATGTGAACTGAACTGTTTTCGCGTCATTTAGTATTTGTACATAACTTAAACTCCAAACCTTTTTTACTTTTTCACTTTCCTTGGTCTTTATATGGATTAGAAACTATATGGGAAGCCAGTTACCTAGTGATTCATGCCTGTAATACAAGCTACACAGGAGACTGAGATGTAAGGATTATAGTTTGAAATCCAGGCCAGTTAAGAAGACCAAAGAGACTCTTATCTCTAAATAAGCAACCGAAGAGCTGGAAATGGAATTGTGGCTTAAATGGTAGAGTGCTAGCCTTAAGCAAGAAAGCTCAAGGACAGTGACCAGGCCCTGAGTTCAAGCCCCAGGACTAAAACATTCACTCACATGCCCCCAGATCTACATGCTCACAAAGATTTAGAAGACATAAACTCTTTCCTTTCTTCTTTACATTAGAATGCTTGGGGCAGTAAAGAAGGACCACTGGAGAAGCTATAGAATCACTGGCCATCTGATAACCAATTCATTGACCTCATAAGGAAAATGCCTGTGTATCCCTCCTCGCTTTCACCTTGATTACTCACTCTGACCTGGCCTTTGGCATTGCAAAGTAATACTATAGAATAAAGACACGGACTCTCAGATGAGAGTTTGAGCAGAGACGTCTTTGGAAGAAGTTAGAACCTACCTACAATTAAGTTTATTTTAAGGAAATGGAAACCTCGCGTTTTTGTTTTAAAATGGAATGTTGTTGAAGGTCTTATAGCTTTATTACAAATGAATATGAACATGACAATATTTCTGAAACCAAGAATTGAGATCTAATATTTTAGGAGCTTGTTCTTATTGCTAAGGCACTAAGTTAGCTTTACAGATGAGAAGGGGCTTTCTTCCATTTATTATTACTTCATAAAGCTGAGCACTAATGCCCCATGCCTGTAATATTAGCATCTTGGGAGGCTAAAATCAGGAGGCAGACAGCCTAGGCAGAAAAGTTCGTAAGATCTCCTCCTCAAGAAGTGCAATGGCCAGGCGCCAGTGGCTCACGCCTGTAATCCTAGCAACTCAGGAGTCTGAGACCTGAGGTTCATGCATCAAAGCCAGCCCAGGCAGAAAAGTCCCTGTGAGGCTCAGTTAACCACTCAAAAACCAGAATTCGTGCTGTGGCTCAAGTAGTATAGCACTAGCCTTGAGCACAAAGAGGCTCAGGGACAGCGCCCAGCCCTGAGTTCAAGACCCACAACTGGACAAAAAAAATTTAAAAAAAAAAAAAGAAGTGCAATGATATCTACCTGTCATCCTAGATACTTGAGAGATGAAGAAGGATTGTTTCCAGGCCAGGCCAGGCATAAAAAGTCCATGAGACTCTATCTCACTGGAAAGAAGTTGAGCATGGTGGTGTTTAAGATGAAAATTCATAGAAGCCACATTTCACCACATTTCAAGAGACCAAATCTTGGAGTCTTTATCAGAGCACTAGCAGTTTGCAGGCAACCAATTGTTACAAAGGCCTACAGCCCACAAATACACATAACACAACTAGGAAACAGGCCAGAGAAGAAAGAAAGAACAAAAACAATACCAACAAAGCAATTCAGCTCCTCTGGAGAGCTGAATTGGGATGCCATGGTGCCTGGAGAAAAGCCAGGAGATAGGACACAGGCCACAAACATGGAGCCACTCCGTATGGCCTCTGTGCTGTTCTATGCCTAAAGGGTCAGGGGGCAAGGTCACAGGACACTCCCAGTCCCAGGCACTGGACTGACAGGTTCAATAACCTATCAGCCAAGTGCCCACCCATGTCTCCAGGGATCCAGGCATGCCGATCACCTGGGAAATGGCTTCACCTTCTCCCACCTTGAAGACAAGATGCCAGACCCCACTATCCACTATATGGCCAAGGTGGTGGTGGCCAGACCCAGACCTCTTCTCCTTTTTAGTGGCACATATTGTAATTTCAGCTATGATAATAAGCCTAAAATAGGCAGATATGTCCAAGTGAGAAGAGAAGGACAGAAAAAGAAACAAAATCCTATCTCAGGGCTGGGAAGGTGGCTCAATGCTTGCCTTGCATGCATGAGGCTCTGGGTTCAATTTCTCAGCACCACATTAGCAGAAAAAGAAGGAAGTGGCGCTGTGGCTCAAGTGGTAGAGCGCTAGCCAAGAGCTGAGGGACAGTGCCCAGGCCCAGAGTTCAGGCCCCATAACTGACAAAAACAAACAAACAAACAAACAAAAACAAACAAAAATCCCTATTTCAAAAATAACCATCACAGAAAAAGGTTTGCGATATGACTCAGTGGTAGAATGTCTATCCAACAACTGTAAGACCCGAGTTCCAACTACAGTACCATCAAAAATAAATGTAATTACTTTTTATTTATGTTAATGCTATAGCTAATCATAATCCAGTTTCCCTAGAAAATCACTTATCCAATAAATTATCTAAGGCTTAATGTGTCAAATAAAAAGTTCATCTTGAGCAATTCTGCTACATAAACACAACAGGAAATGCTAGAGACAAAGCTAAGCCAATAATCTCTCCTGCCCTGAACAGGTCCAAGGGAAAGAGCAAAAGAGAAAAGAAATTGTTAGAGAACCTAGTGATAAAGGTTAGAGGGTCAGAGTGCTAAGGATGGATGAAAGAGGCACTCCAGCCAGCCTAGACTTTAGAAAAATCTGTTAATAAGGTCAGTTCTAAGTTGAACATTAAGATTTTAGCAGGTCATCCAGAGATTTTTTTAAAAAGATATCAAGTTCCCATTTTAACCAGAGAAAAGTATTTTTATTTTTCTTGGTGGGGGCAGGGAGGAACTGAACAAATGAGGAACACTGGGTTAGAGCAGGGGCCAGATTGTGAAGAACTCCGTCACCCATGCAAAGTGAATAATTTGGACTTTATTCTGCTGTTCATTGGTAGATGCCTCAAGCAGAGAGATGTTACCGAAATTACAGAATAAATTCATTATAAAAAATATAACACATGTAGGTCAAGGAGGAGATGAGTGAAGGATATTTGTGATCAAATGGCAAGATATAGTCTTGGTTAAATGGCTCTACTGGGTCTGGATCATAGGAAAATACAGAAACTCAGAGTCTCATGCAATTTTCAGCTCAAACATCTGGGTGGATGGTAATATCTACTGCCAGTGCTACAAAGGAGAAAGTGAAAAATAAATGTGGAAAAATAAGTGATAAGGTTGATGCCAGGTGCCAATGACTCAAACCTTTTACCCTAACTACTCAGGAAGCTGAGATCTGAGGATCATGATTCAAATCCAGCCTGGGCAAAAATGTCTATGACACTCATATCTTCAAGTAACTAACAAAAATTTGGAAGTGGAGCTATGGTTCAAGTAGTAGAGTATAAACTGTGAAAGAAGGGACAGTGCCCAGATTTTGAATTCAAATCTAAGTACCAACACAAAAATAAAATCCAATGAATGACTATGAATGAATGAGTGAATGAATGATGAGGTTGAAGGCTGAGAGTGAAAGATTTGTAAACACAAGAGAGAGCACAAAAGAGAATGGTCAGGGTCTATACTATTGCTTAACAGAGAGATGTTAGCTGGAACTATTAAGAAACTGGTTGATAATGCTTTTTACTTCTAATAAGAAGGTTACTCCTGGGTCTCTTTACATGGCTTAGCAAAGTAATTATAAACCTTTTGAAATACCAAGCACCAGAGTAATAACATAGCTACATTTTTCTCAAAAATCTGGAAAAAGGACTACATGGGTAACAACAATAATGAAACCATGTTAAAATGTAATATTTTTTTCAGTAATAGAGAAAATGCTTACGTGAAGGTTATTGTGGACTGAAATTCCTATTAGGAACAGGAAATCCTCTTCTTTCCCTACCTCTTGTGCTGTCCACATCACTCTGCTCCCTTTGTTCTAACTCCTCTGTGTAAAGGGCTATACAACCCTTCTTCCTACCATCACTTGGCCCTGTCAGCACCTAGGAAGTGTCCTCTGTACTCTGCAGCCCTCATATGTGAAATTAAGGCTGGTTTTAAAATTATTTTTCTATTTACACTTTTATTTTTTTGTGCTGGTACCAGGGCTTGAACTCACGGCCTGGGAACTGACCCTTAGCTTTAGTATGCAAGACTGGCACTCTACCAATAGAACCATACCTCCACTTCCAGCTTTTTGGTGGTTAATTGAATTTAAGTCTCACAGACTGCTGCTCAGACTGTCTTTGCACCATGATTCTCATATCATAGCCCTTTGAGGAGCTAGGGTTACACATGTAAGCAACCAGTGACTAGCTTTATTTAGTTACTTTTTAAATTTTCAGAGCTGGGTTTTGAACTCAGGGCCTTGGGCTTGCTAGGCAGGTACATTATCATTTGAGTCATATCCTCTGTCCTTTTGTATATTAATTACTTTTAGGTGGGATCTCATACTTTTTGGTCAGACCAATCTTGATCCAACATCTTCTTATCTATGCCTCTGTGTAGCTGTGATTCAGAGATGAATCACAATACTCAGCTGGCTTGCCCAGCTTGGATCTTGGTAACTTTCTGTGTTGGCTGGTCTTGAACTATGATCCTTCCAGTCTCCAGATCCCAAATTGCTAGGATTACAGCTACAGTTCACCATTCAGCTTAATTTGATTTAGGGTTAAGAAAGCTCCTCACACTGTTAAACTGTTTTTCCATAGAATAAAATAATTGATTTAATCATAAATATGGCAGAAAATAACTTGTGGTAATATATGTGTATACTCATATATACATTCACATATGCATATACATATACGTATATATATATATATATATATTTGTTCCATAGCTCAGCTATTTGTATGAATCTAAATTAATAAACTAACTGCCAGATAAGAATCATTTCTATGTTACTAGAGCTTTGCTTCAATTTTTATCAAACCTCTCTTGCTGTGTTACACATTTGTTTTCATATCATTTGCTCAGCTGGATAATAAGCCCCTGTGGATAGGTTATTTTGATGTCCAAGTATGTAGGATGCTATCTGACAACAAGAAGGAATTTTGACCTCATTGTCTTAATAAAGAATAGAGGGAAAAGAATGTACTTAGACAAACCAACTCCAGACTACTTGTGTGTCCCTGACTTAGTCTTAGATGGTGTCTGTTGGTGCTTTTTGTATTGCTGAATGCCACCACCACACCTCTGTCTCCATGCCAAGAACAGCTCAGGAAGGAAGGCAGCCAAAGCTGGCAAATGATATCAGACACCAGGAGGCACAGGCCTGACCCCAGCTCAGAGAGCAGAGCCAATAAAAGAGAGACAGATCCTGGCACTGGAAAGTACTCTGTTAAAGCTGAATGCACCAGGCATCTGTCTAGGATTAGCACCAACAGGAGTTACTGAGTGACAAAGTGAAGGAAACTAGCAAGTCATTTTTTAAATAAGTTTTTTATTGTGAAAATACTATAAAGAGAGGTTACAGTTACATGAGCAAGGTAATGAGTCATTTCTTAACAAGCATTGTTTTCTCCTCCTTTGCTTTTCCCCTACCAGCCCTAACCTCCCACCTCATCACCTATACTTCTCCCCCCACCCCCTGACTCCCCACCCCCAAACCCTGCTTAAATTGTAAAGTTTTTCAACATAGCATCTTATACATCTCATTGTTGCAATTGGTCAACATGTATTCCTATTTAAACACTTTGTTTTTTCCCTTCCCCTCCCCAAATTATACCAACATCAAATACAGTAAAAACAGGGGTTATACCATGGGGGAGGGACATACAATGCAATAAAAAAATCACATGGTACCTTATAAATACATCAGAAACAATAGCAAGAAAGAAAAAAAAACCACTTGTATCCCTATCTTGGGGTTCATTTCACTTAACATTATCTTATCTGACCTTTTCTACTTGTCCCAGACATATACTAGTTATTGCAAATAAGGGAAACCATGAGACCAATGTTTCTTTGGGCCTGGCTTACTTCACTTAATATAATTTTTTCCAAGTCTTTCCATTTCCTAACAAATGGGGCATTGTCATTCTTTCTGATAGGAAATAAAAATGGCCAATAGATACTTGAAGAAATGCTCAACTCTAGCCATAAAAGAAATGCAAATCAAAAACAACATTGAGATTCCGCCTTACCCCAGTTAGAATGGCTATAATCAAGAACTCTAGTAACAACAGATGCTAGAGGAGATGTGGACAGAAGGGAACCTTACTGCATTGTTGGTAGGAGAGTAATCTTGTTCAACCACTTTGGAAAGTAGTATGGATGTTCCTCAGAAGACTCCACATAGAGCTCCCCTTTGAACCAGCAATCCCACTTTTGGGCATTTACCCCAACGATCACAAACAAGGTCTTATTGAAGCTACCAGCACAACTATGCTTATCGCAGCATTATTTACCATAGCTAAGAAATGGAACCAACCCAGATGCCCCTCAGTAGATGAAAGGAGAAAGTATTTTTGTAGTGTGTTAAGTCCTCACACTGCCACTTGGCCCACGATGAAGCATACTTTCTTCAGTGCTGGCTTTGTCTTCACTCCTAAGACATGATGGTCAGTTCCCTTGCCATTTGTTTACAGTTCATGCATTCCAGTGATTCTCAAATAAGTTTTCATGGCTCTCCTTCTCATCAGGTTCTATCGTTTGTGCTGCCAATCTCATCCTAGATGGACTATTCAGGGACCTGTTTTAGCTGCCTTGTCTGTGAACTTGGAATAATTCTCAGTACCAGAACTTTCCCAGCGATTAATACAGTTAGCAACTAAAAAACTATTTGTTGAATGGAATGAGGAATATCTTAATTCTGCATGGGAATGGAAAACTGCTGAAATACTGGCTAGTCTTTTCATTATCAACAGGAAACAGCTTCTAGTATCCATTTGTTCAATAAATATTGACCAAGTGTCCTTAGAGTTCCAGGCACTGTACTGGACACCACTGCAAACACCAGTCACATTTTTTTCTTTATAATAATGCTGCCCTTTAGTGTCTGCTTTCAACAGGTGATTTTTGTATATTAGCATTAATTTTAACTGCAGCATTGATTTTAACTCTAACACATACAACTGTTGCATTTACCTAACATTTTGCAAGTCTGGTACTATGTGTCATGCCAATTACCTAACTGTCCAAACTTCCATCTTCCAAAACCAGAAACAGCTAGAATCAGATAGATGTCTGACTAAAAAGTCTTTCCTTTTCTACTATGCATCTGGGAATATTTAGTTAAAATTAACACAATTTCTCACATAGTAGGCAAGTGAGTTAAAGATTATATCTATTTTTGTGCTCGTTAGAGTAGTTATTATAACACTTGGGAAGTTTGTTTACTTTGACATTGTTTTTGTGACTAGAAAAATTATTCTCAGGATAAATGAAGTGATCTTGCTAGACCTGTGTGCCTTGAAAATCAATTTTTCACCAAGCTAAACTTAGTTATAATATCAAATAAACTTAATTGAAATATAAGGTGGATGTCCATGGTTCATGCCTGTAATCCTAGCTTCTCAGGCGACTGAGACCTGGGAGATCACAGTTCACAGCCTGCCACAGAAGAAAAGTCTTCAAGATTTCACACCCAATTAATTAGCAAAATGCCAGCCTAGAAGCATGGCTCAAATAGTAGAATGCCAGTACTGAACCAAAGCATAAATTCATGCTCTGAAACTGGCAGTGGTAGATAGATAGATAGATAGATAGATAGATAGATAGATAGATAGATAGATAGATAGACAGACAGACAGATAGGATAGATAGATGTAGATGTTTGGTCAATATTTTTGTGAATGCTATTGAATTTTGTACAGAAAGCTACAGTTTTCTCCTTCTTCCGTGTTGCTATATGAGACTGCTAATATCTGAACATTGGGATAGAAACTGCTTACTGTTCCTGTGCACCACAATTACAGCCCTTAATACTTAGACTCTTCAACATGAGAACAAAATAGTGACAAATACAACTGAAACATTAAAGAAGCAATGCCACAACTACTAATTAACATATAAACATGATTTTATGCACTATTTAGGGCCTGAGGATATTTACCTAAATACACAAAAATTTTATTCCAAGAGTTTAAGTCTTTACAGTTTAAATCCAATACTATAGGCAGATCTTCAGTTTCTTTCTATATTTTCCTAATCATTGTTGTCTTGTGAATTCATGCAAGAATTTTAAAATCATCCATGGTATTACATCCCTTAATGTGCAAGATACACATGTGAAAGAGCCTGTGTGTACATATGTAATTAAGTTTAGTGGAGAAAAATGAAAGACTTATCATCAAACCTGGAAAGGCAAGCATTAGATTGCTGAACAAGCTATCTCTGAAGTAGAAGATTGTAATTATGTCATATTCAGAGTTCTGAATTTGACTCTCAACACTGTAGCATAAAAGCCTTAGGCAAAATTTAGAAAGTTTCTTCATTTTTATTTTTCTCACACAGAACATAGAAATATTAATAGTTAAATTGCAGGAGTTCTATAATGAGTTAAATAATGTTGGTGAAAAGGCATTTGTAAATTAAAAAAAAACACACACACAAATCAGATGCACTCAAAGTGAAAATTCCCATTTTCCCAGCAAAACTTCATAGAAATACATTAACATGCAGTGTTATTCCACCTTTTGTAGATAGATGTGAAATAAATATTTTTTTAAAATTATGACCTTCTTAATGGAGTTACTTCTGTGGGAGAAGTTTAAGCTAAAATTGTACCAGAGCCTCATTAATGGAGTTATCTATTTGCAAAGCTGGAGATCAAACCCAGGCCTCAGAGCATGCTACACAATGTCTCTCACTAAGCCATATTCCTAGCATCAAAGCTCAATTTACATTCAGAAATGGGTAGAGAATAAGGAAGTGTAGGGGAAGAAATGTTTCATTATATAAATAAATGAAAGCCAAATGAAATGCTGTAAATGAGGTGCAGCAACTCAAGCCTGTATTTCTAGCTCCTCTGGAAGCAGAGATTTGCTGATCATGATTCCAGACCAGCTCCATCTTAACAAATGGGTTGGGCTGGATATGTGTACTTATCCCAGCTGTGGGATACATGATGGATGAGTGCAGTCCTGCATGCCTGTTATCCCCAGCTATGCAAAGAAGCACAAATAGGAACATGGAAGTCCAGGCCAGCACAAACACAAGGTAAGATCCAATCTTGAAAAATACCCAGTGCAATAAAAGGGCTGATAGAGGTTTAGTGGTAGTTTGACCACCTAGCAAGCTCCAGGAGCTCCAGCACCATAAAAGAAGGAAGAAAGGAGGAGAGGGAGAAAAGGAAAGAGAATTGGGAGGAGGAGGGAGAAAAGGAGGAAAATGGGGAGGAGGAGAGGGAGAAGAAGAGGAGGAGGGAGGGGAAGAGAAGAGGAGAAAAAAAGGAGAAGAGGGAGAAGGACAGGGTGAGAGAGATGGAGAATAAGAGAGCAAGAGCAAGAAGAGAGGAGGAAAGAAAAGGAAGGAGAAAAGAAAAGGAAGGGAGAGAGGGAGGAAATGCTGGGGATTGACACAGGCTGGGTAAACACAGCTTGGAAATCCAATAGAGGAGGTAAAGCTTAAAATAAAACTCTAAGAGGAATTAATGGAGAATGTTGAAAGGAGTGACACTGATCAAGATGCATTACTCATAAGCAGATTTGTTAAATGGCAAATCTTTAAGAAATTAAAAAATAGAAGTGCCTAACATATTTGAGACATTCATTCAGCCTCCAGTATCACACCAAATTAATAAAATAATAATAATCATCATAATCATAATAGTAATAGTAAAAGAAGGTAAAACCATTTAGAAGGTATGAAAGTTCTATGACACAGGACAGGGCCAACTTAAGGGAGGCAGGAGAAATGTCTCTTTTGCTTCTCAAGCAAGTACATGTGTAAAGATCTGAGAGGAAAGGGGAAAAGAAGTGGAAGGGAGGGAGAAGGCAAGCTTTGGAAAAGCACCCTTCTCCTAAACTCTTTGCTTCAAGTCCCATTTTTCCTTGTAATCTAAAGGTCCTCTCTATTGTTGTTGATTCTGAAATATATTGTCCAGTCTGGACCTATTTCTACCCTTGAGATCTACTCATCTATTTAGCAGCCTAACTTCACAAGCAGGTCATCTAATAACTTAAATCGCTGCATATAACTTTGAGCTGTGCCTTCATACTTTGCTTCATCACCAGGCACCACAATACTGTAGCTACATTTCTACCAAGCACTCTTAAAGCCAAAATTTTAGGGATCACCATTTAATTTATAGCTTCTCACAGCCAATAAAATAACAAAATATATTGTGTTTGCCTTCAAACTATCCCTTTAGTGTTATAATATTGCACATCTCAATTCCAAGCCATCATCCCTGTATATGTATATTAGGTTCCTAATCAATCCTAATTCCGTGTGCGTGTGTGTGTGTGTGTGTGTGTGTGTGTGTGTGTGTGTGTGTGTGTGTATGTGTGTATGTGTGTATGCCAGTCCTGACCTTGAATGCTGGGCCTGCACACTGTCCCTAAGGTCCTTTTGCTCACAGCTAGCATTCTACCACCAGAGCTATAGCATCACTTTTGGCTTTTTCTGTGAATAATTGGCGATAAGAGACTCATTGGCTTTCCAGCGTGGCTTCACACCATGATTCACAGATCTCAGTTTCCTGGGTAGCTAGGTTTACAGGTGTGAGCCACCAGTGGCCACAGTGCTCAGTGATCTTCTAGAGTACATTCTATACAAAGAAGCAGGAATAAATTTATCATATATTTCTCTTGGACACCATCAAAATGGTTTCCCATCACCCTTACAATAAATGCTTTACAAGTCATTCATTAAGCTTCAACCCCACTTTTCTTTCAATCCTTAGAGCATATTTCTGTATCTGGGAACATATACTTGCTATTCCACCTGTCCAGTCTTCCAAATGACTGCTTTGTTCTCATTTTGCAGATCCTAGTTTGAATACTCTCTGAGTCTCCTTCACCATTTCTATATTATCCTTTGTATTTTACTGTTTTATTTATTTACTGTTTTGTTTAGTGTGTGTATGCACTTGCATGTATGCATGCATGTATGTGTGTGTATCTATTCTTTTTATCAACTCCTCTAAATAAAGTTCCATTTGGCTGGCTCATGAGCATGGTTCACCATGAGAGATATAAAGTTCACCCAATGAGAGATACCAAGTTCGTTATCCAGTGAGAGAAAGAATCAGATACCAAGTTCAAGTCCTGGTCAGGAACAACAACAATAACAACAACCTTTTAATGTTCCTTTTGCCTCCTGTCATTGTTTTATGGCTAGTACCTAGACACATGCTTGGTACATACTATGTGTTTTAAATAGATTTCAGCTGCTGAGTAACTTTGTCCTATATAACTTATCCTATATAATCAATTTTCATTTATCCCATGTAAATGCTAAATGAGTTATTGTTAAATGACTAACAATCAATTGATTTATACAGCAAACTCATTTCTAAGGAAAGCTTTACAAGATAGTCTAAAAATGAGTAGCTCTGAGGGCAACAGTAACTTACAGACTCATCTGATATTTCCATGCACAGATTGTAACATGAGATCCAGGAAATCATTAACATGTTTTAGTCTGATGGAAGCAGAATAAGTAAATAAATAAAAACATAGCAGGTGCAAGATTAAATGCAAAAATGCTAGAAGGTGACTGTGCATAGTACACATGATGTGCCATTAGGCACTGTCCCCTCTGGTGGCATCCCGGTGGGAAGGACTCCTTGTTGGAGGAATACAGTACAAGCCAAGCAATCAGAAAACATCAGGGATTCACCACAGCCCATACCTCTCTGGGGCATTGACAATACCACTAATGAGCCACAGTGTGAAATTAATGCGCTGCCTTGTAAGGACAATGATCCCCTGAGACCTGCCTGTGGTGGAGTTGTAACTATGACTCATTGTCAGTAACCGTTCGAAGGAAAAGTACCTTGAAAACAGGATGGAAATTTTATTAATAACATAATGCTGATTCAAGTTGGGAAGGTTATGTCTTGTTTTTCTTCATGCTACACTTCTTTAATTCATAAAGATCCCAAAACAGTGATTGTATACATAGGTAAGGACCTAAATCCTATCTGATTAAAGTTATGGAGAACTGAAATAAGACTTGTATTAACTAAGTGGAGCAAGATCACAAGTTCAAGGCCATCTGGGGCTATATAGGAAGAACCTACCTTACAAAACTGTTTGAGAAAAGTCCTGGTTGTGAGTGCATTAAAGAAGCAACCATTTATATGGTGTGGTTCAAAAATGGATACATAGGAAAAGGTTAAGGATGGGCTAGAAGTTCATTATCTTTGAAATCTTACTAGCTCCAGATAATTTTGTATATTAAGGATCAAAAATTCATTATCACTACTACCAATTCCAATATTTTGAAACATGATCAAAATTGTTGGTTACTGTAGTATCAATATTCCATGTACTGTGATAATATGCAATATAATCACTAATCTTGGCAAATTCCTATCATTCAATAAAATGTCTTTTTATCAGTGAAATTGTTGAAGTTGTGGATTGAGTACAAAGACATAGCTTTAGGATAGATGATGAATTCATAGCCAAGTTTCAATTTAACTTCTCTTTTAATATTTAATATTTTATCATTGATGCAAAAATAGATAAGCCAATCTTGACTAACTGCAGCATTAAAGTAGAATTAAAAAGATAATCACTTCTTACCCAGGAACTTCAGAAAACAATGGAGTACTTGAATTGAGGCTTTCATTGTGTTTCATTCACTTACTCATTCTAAATTTATGAATATAGTTTAAATCCACACTCTAAATATACTCGGCTAGGCAATAAGTGATTAGGTGCTTTCCATAGTTTCTATAGCAATATGGAAATTTATAAATCATAGCAATTATATTTAACTTTATGATCCTTTAGTTTAGTAGATATTTTAGTTTAGTAGATATTTATTCAATACTTACTATTTTCTAAGCCCTGTGATACAAACTTAAAAAAAAAACCTCTGCTCACCAAGGTACTTCAAATGCAACCAGTATGTACGTGGGGGATGAACATAAAAGCATAGCTTACTTTTATTGTGTATTAAATGTTATGCTAGCCATAGAGTTGATTCCCGACAAACACTTAAAATAATAAAGAATGCATTATAGAATTCATGAATAAGATCCTTTAGAAACTTTATAGCTCTCTCAGTCTTCTAGAAGGGCTATGAGGGAGACGCAGGCCAATCAATAGATTAGAATAAAACACTGAACTAAATAGAATGAATTTTATAATAGTGCTACAATACATTCTAATACCTTAAGTCAAGTGCTATGCAATGCTATAACTTTTAGAGGATGAAATAATTTGACTTTCCTAATGATCCTTCTTTCTGAGTTCTTTGTTACAATTAACCTCAGGGCTTTTATCCAAGAGTTCATGAAAGTAGAGATGCAGTTTCCAACACTGGGTGATTCTAACTCCCCAAACGCACTGTGTGGTTCTCTTCCAGATGAAGGTACCTAGATAGGTTAGGGCCATCTATTCTTTTGGCATGTCCACATTTACCATCAATCTTGTTTAATCTTCTATGTGATCATATAAGACTACTAATTGTCCCTTTTGGTTTTTCAGAAAGCATTTATAAATATGTTCTATCTGCTGAAATCTTTACTAGATTTGTAGGCAAGAGGTAGAGGAATGAATCAAAGTTTCCAAGTCAGGATGACTTAAGAGAAGTCCAGGTGGCAAGGCCACTGTCCAGGAAGGAAAGAAGATGTTTACTTTTACATACAAAGCTTCAGATAAGAGTAAATATCCCAGATGGAATCATCTAGAAAATAGTTGTTTTACAGAACTCTTTGAATGTTTTTATTTTCATGGAAGCCACAGTTAAAATGGAATTCTTAGCACCATTTACATATGCCAATATCTATCTTGGATCTTTATTATGTCTATCTATATAATGCTAATAAACACATCAAATCCTAGTTCTTCTTTTCTTTAAAATATGATCTGGCTGTATTTATTTCTATAAATTCCTCTGCCACTTCTCTTTAGCAGTATATAAATCCTTTCTATTTGCTTCATTAGAGTTTCAGGTGGTCTAAATTTGGCTCTTGTAGCAAGAGTTTGTCAGTCTCAAGGACATTAATCTTCTTGAAGCTAGCAAATACTATATTCCTTCTAAAACCCTCTACAAGTATGGAGCTTTAGCATAACATCCAAAGATCTTTATCCACTTGAAAGCATGTACTTCTTCAGTTTCATGAAAAATTCCTTCTTTAAAAATTATAAAACTGATTTCATGTATTCATTATTAATGACTGTTTTAGAGATAAGCAATGAGATAAATGCTGGGGACATGGAACTAAAGCAATTATATGAAAAAGAGAAACGTAAAAAATTGAAGCATGATTTGATAGAATGAAGATAGAATTAGTCATGTGGTGCTTAAGCTACAAAAATTCATGTCTTTCTAACTAGTAGAAGAACAGCTATGAGATAATAAATTGAAGAGCCCAATAATGTGACTGAGCAAACAAGGAACAATTATTAAAACATTAGTATGGAGAAGATGTAAACACATATCTTCTACATAGGTTATCAGTATACAACAAGAATAGGGAAATCATATAAGAAAATATTGAGTAAGTGCATATCATGCAGACATTTTTATGCCTTTCTCTTCACTGTATTATACAAAGGCTAAGCCACACAAGTAAGACTTTCATGTTTGCATTTTACAAATTTAACTGATAAGAGAAAAAGCAGATAACTACTACCTAGTAACTAATAGTAACTACGTAGTAGAGATGATTAGGTTCCAAAGAAGCCATCACTGCAGTGGTCACAGGAGAAGGAGAAATTTGTACAGCAGTGAATCACTACATTCATCTCTCCAAAGGGTGAGTGGCACTGCCCTGACCCCCACAATCCTGGTCTGAACAATTAGAAGAATAATAGCATCCATCCAGAAATGTCCAGGAGAAAGGGCAATAATTTCTGTGGAGGAAGTGCTAAGTACTGATACTTTGGAAATGCTCTGGTGTCAAGCTGTCTAGTAGGATTTAAATACTCTGATCTAGCACTGTGAAACAATAACAAGGCTAGAGAGAAATTTAAAAGCAAGTAGATAAAAATGGTAATTGGAATCACAGGATGAAATGTAAATGGAAGGCTGTTTAAAACTGCAAGCAAAAGAAAAACACTAATGACAAGACCTTGAGAAAAAAAATTCCCTATAAAGGTTGAGCAAAGTGTCATCAAAAGTATGGAGAAGAACAAGACAGGGTTTTGAGAAGCATCTCAGGAGGCTCTCATACTGTCACAGTTATCAACTAAAAGATTTTCAAGGAGGAACTGTTCAGCCCTCTTCAATAAAGTGCAGGTCAGTGACCCTCCACCCCTCCTTCCACACCCATGTGTAACTGAGAGTGAGTTTATAACTTACTCTGACATTTCTTAGCTCCAGCATGTGTACACGATGTGTTAATTCTTCCCTCAGACTTCTTTGAATGCTCTAACTGCTTTTTTCTACAGGTCTAATCTATATTTTTGTATTTGTGATCTATTTTGGAGTGGTAGCAAAGATTTATTTGAGTATAGTAGGATAAAGCACAGATAAATAGATAGAAAAGAGAAGAATTTTTCCTGCTTCCCACTTAGAAATGGGAGTTAAAGTCTCAAAACAGAGGTTTTAGCTGCAGCCTTTATGCTTTCTGAGCTGGGAGAATATACCTGCTCATGTTGTCTAGCAATGACTACCCAATCCTTAGACAATAGGTCTATGTAGGTCAGATGGCTGCTGTCTACTGATTTAAAACACGTGGATATGATATGTTTTTCCCCTGCAAAGCATAGGGACAATATGGGACTTTAGAATATTTGCAAGTCATGCCTTCTTATTCTGTCCCTTTACACATTAGAATTTACAACTTTTATTAGCATCTCAAAGGAAAAGTAAAAATTATTATGTTCTATTGTTTTTCTTCAACATTATTATCTTCATTTCTACGAAGGACTTTTAATTCAACATAGTAAATTAAGAATACAATGCATCTTGATCAAAAATGTCACATTTACAAAATGCCTTTATGTCTCCTAGTCTTGTAGTTTAACATCAAGATGAGAGAGGTCTAATTTTGTTTTTCTGACTTTTAGATCTGTTTTATTTATTTATTGTTATTATAAAGGGATGGGTTAAAGTTACATAAGTAAAGTAATGAGTACATTTCTTTTTGAATAGTGCTACCCTCTCCCTCATTTTCTCCCATTCCCCAACAACTCCCCTCTCTACAAGTTGTAAAGTTCATTTCCAGCATGGTGGCTAGTGAGTATCACTGTTGAATTGGTTCACCCTTTGTCCCATCATTTCTGTGATTCCCCTTCTTTACCCAAATCAGATAAACATCTGCAAGACAAAGGGTACAGAAATCAAACACAGTGTCAACAGGGAATAAACCAAAGGGTAAAAAAGAAAGAAGAAATAATTGCAAACAGTACATTGAAAAATGCTTTTGTTTCCACTTTTAAGAGTTCATTTTGATAAGCATTACTTTATATGGTCATATGCACGTAGTTATTGAGCCATTGTGATTGTCTGCTAATAATATCCTAGACATATTCTAGTTATTACAGATGAAGAAAACCATGCAGCCTGTGAGTCTTTGGTTCTGGCTTACTTCACTAAATATAATTTTTTCAAGACGTTTCATTTTCTTATAAATGGAGCCAACACATGTTGTTCTTTCTAAAAGAAGTATAGAATTCCATTGTGCATATTTACCCTATTGTTTTGATCCATTCATCCACTAAGGGGCATCTGGGTTGATTCCATATCTTAGCTATGGTAAGTAATACTGAGATGAATATGGTTGTGCTGGTTGCTTTAGTGTGCCCTTGTTTGTGTTCATTTGGGTAAATGTCCAGGAGTGGGATTGCTGGGACATAGAGGAGCTCTATGTTTAGTCTTTTGAGGAACCTCCACCCTGCTTTCCAAAGTGGTTGAACAAGTTTACATTCTCACAAAAAGTATAGTAGTGTTCCCTTTTGGCCACATTCTCTCCAGCATCTGTTATTATTAGTTTTCTTGATAATGGCCATTCTAACTCAGTTAAGGTAAAATCTCAATGTGTTATGATTTGCATTCCTTTTATGGCCAGAAGTGCTGGACATTTCTTTGTGTGTCTATTGGTCATTCTTATTTATTCTTCAGAGAAGTCTATTAGTCTTTAGCCCATTTTATTAATGGAGTTATTTCTTTGAGGATTTTTTTTGGGGGTGGATTAATTTTTTGACCTCTAAGTATATTTTAGATATGAGACCCTTGGTCTGATGGATAGCTAGTGAAGATCTTTTCTCAATCTGTGGTCTTTCTATTTATCCTGCTAGCTATGTCCCTTGCCATGCAGAAACTCTACAATTCCATTTATTCAGCCTTTCTTTGATTTGTTGTGATTATGGATCTTTAGTTAGGAAGCTTTAATCTGTGCCAAGGAGCCTTAGTGTTTCCCCTATCCCTTCCTGTAATATTTTCAGAGTATCTGATCTTAAATTGAGGTCTTTGATCCATTTGGAATTAATTCTGGTGCATGCTGATATGCTAGGACCAAACTTCAGTTTTCTTCATGTGTATAGACAATTCTGCCAGGACCATTTGTTGAAGAGATTGACTTTCTTCCATTGTGTTTTTTTTGTCTCCCTTATCAAAGATTAGGTGGCCATAGGTCTGTGAGTTCATTTCTGTGACTTGAATTCTGTACTTCCTGATTTTAAAGTCTGAATCTGACCATCTTCACATTTATTAATTTTTAAAATTTTCTTGTCTCCCTATTTTCCACTAAATACCAGTCTTAAAGGGGCTGCAGAGGGTCCATGGTCTTTTTTTAGTTGCTACTTATGAAATGAAAATGAGTTACTGACCCTTCTAGAAAAGGAACTAGAAAGTCATTTGCATATCTTATTTAGAAGGTGACATGGGAAATTCAGTGGGCAGAAAATTCAATTGGCCTGTTGCCATGATCAAGATCAGAAGATGCCAAGTTGTTCTTTTTCTCAAAAGGAAGTTAAAAGTAAGTTCATAAAAACTATCTTCTATATGTGGAAAAAGTAAGTTGAATTATTCTTAAAAATCATAAAGCATTAAATATTTAATTAATTTAATTGAGCCTATAGATTTAACATTTTGAATATATCTGCTACGGTAAAGATGGCAGCCAAAATGCATCTATAGTCTATTTTGGATGGCAATAGTCAGTTCACAATCAACCTGTATGAATGTTTTAGTTGAGTATAGATTTTTTTCTAGGGGAAAGGGGCTGATTTTTAAATTTGATAACTATAGTAATCTAATATTTCTGTCCCTAATGAATCTGCCTCTGATTTTGTTGTAAAGACTCAAATAAATAGGTTTTAATTTGAAATGTGAATCCAAAAAGTATTATCTTTGATGTAACAATATCTAAACATTCTGAAAAGTAAACCAGAGAGGCCACAGAATTTTCTGCACTGAAGACTTAAAGATTTACATAAGTACAGATTTCCTAGAGCTAAGGAAGATGCTAGCAAATCTGTGATTTTGAGAGGCTTTTAAAAATAATTTCTGTGTCACTTCAAGTGTTTATAATCATGTACTTGGTTGCCTCAAAAAAGGGCTTAGTAATTATTATAAGGCCAGGATTTCAAATCTCACAGAAGCTTCTATAGGTCTATCTCATCTACTTGTTCCAAAATACACCCTAGCCTGCAGCACAAATTTGCTTGTAAATTTCATTCTATTACTTTTGGGGTTTTTTCTCAAAATAAAGTAACATCTCCTAGGCTGTTCATACTGAACTATAAACTCTTGGCTACTATCCTTTTTTCATTCTTTTCTCACTATCTGGAATCATGATTTCAACCAGGAATATGATATATATCCCTAGCCACCTTTTTCTTCCTTCTTGACTTGTAAACATGACTTTTGTATACTTGAACATGAATAGCCAGTTCATTTAAACCAAGTAAAGGCACTAAAAGATCAGAAAGGGCCATTTTCAGTATTAAAAATATCTGTGAAAAAAATGAATTGGCAAAAAATGAGGAAACACTGAACTTATTTCTTAGAAATAAATTATAAATTATTCATAACCACTTCTTTGGGCTCACTGTCATAGTAGTCCACATTCAGTGAGTTGATTATTTTATATGAAGGCTAATGTACATTAAATTATGACTAAAATCCTACCATACATATTGCTAATAACATTACAAGTGTATACTGTTCCATTGTCCTAATTGTCTGAAACAATTGAATTCTGTTCATCCTTTGCATTATGCTAAGTAAAATAAATCACACATCTAAGACAAATACTGCATAATCTCACAAGAAAGAAGGAATCTAAAAATTTCAATCCCAGGGCTGGGAAGGTGGCTCAGTGGTAGAGCACTTGCCTTGCATGCATGAGGCCCTGGGTTCGATTCCTCAGTACCACATAAGAAAAAAGAAAAAAGTCAGAAGTGGCGCTGTGGCTAAAGTGGTAGAGCACTAGCCTTGAGCTAAAGAGCTGAGGGACAGCGCCCAGGCACAGAGTTCAGGCCTCACGACCAGACACCCCCTCCCCCAAAAAAAATGTCAAACTCATAGAAACATGTGTGGAATAGTAGAACAACAACAGCCTGGAGGTTGGGAAATCAGGATAACTCTCAGTTATAATATGAACAGGTTCTACAGTTATAACAGAAATCTTAAGTCTAGTATCCCACTCTCTGAATAATACTTTTACCAGTTCTTATTTTCACTCTTCTTCCATTTTCCTCGTCTAATGGCCTCATTTTGTGTTTTCTTCATCCACATTACTCCCAACATCTTGTCTTATTTCTTCTACAATCCAGCAAATTAGGAAAGTTGGAATTTTCTGTACTTGCCTTCTTCGTCATACTATAAAATAATACTAAATTCTGCCTCTTTGACCTCAGACCTACAGCCTTCACTACTTACCTCCTATACACACTTTTTCAGTCTTTCACTGTTCTTTTTTTTTTCTATCAGTCATTGGGCTTGAACTCAGGGCATGGGAGCTGTCCCTGAACTCTTTTGCTCAAGGCTAGTACTCTACCACTTTAAACTACAGCTCTACTTCTGGTTTTCTTATGGCTAGTTGGAGCTAGGAGTTGCATGGATTTTCCTTGAACTGCGATTATCAGATGTCAGCCTCCTAAATAGCTAGGATTACAGGTGTAAGCCACCAGCATCCTGCTCCTTCACCATTATTGACGTGACTTCTTTTTGCTGGGACTTGCTTGTCTTGTTTGCTTGGCTGGCATTCTACCACTAGAGCAATACTTCCATCCTGTTTTTTTTTTTTTTTTGCTCGTTAGTTTGTAGGTGAAGTCTCATAGGCTTTTCTTTCCAGGCTAACTTCAAACTGTGATCCTCCAGATCCCAGCTTCCTGAGCAGCTAGTACTATAGGTGTGAATCACCTGTGAATGACAGGGCTGACTTCTTTCAGTAGCCTCCAAACAATTCTTAAGCATGGATATAGTGTTTCATTTGCAATTACTTTTATCAAAAGTAGCTGTTAGCTGTGGCATATTTTGTTTTAAATTTTAATGACAACTAAAGTGCTGAGTTTTCCCTGCTACAACATAAAAATGTAGATTTAAGCTGGTACTGATATCTTTCACACCTGCTACTCAGGAAGCTGATGTTTCAAAGCCAGCCTAGACAAGTAAATCTGTGAGACTCTTTTCTCCAATTAACTACCAAAAGGCCAGAAGTGGAGCTGTGGCTCAAGTGATAAGAGTACTATCCTTAAGAGTACTAGCCTTGAACAATAACACTCAAAAACAGTGCCCAGAACTTGAGTTCAAATCACAAAACTGGCACCAAAAAGAAAAGTGTTAATTTACAAAGTTGCTTCTGTCTGTGGTTTCTTCTCAATTTTTCACTTAGTGAATCTGTAAAAGCTTCAAAAAGAATGTCTTCTCTCTCTAGTTATTACTTGTATCTGTTTCATTGCTTCCACCTAACATGCAATTAATACATGTTTCTAATTTGTTCTCATTGAATCGTGTTTGTATTACTTTTTAGTGCCTCTCAAACATTGCTGGTTATGGACAACTTTTTTCATAAACTTAATGCAGTATAGTCTATGTGTTGTCAGATATGATTTCTAATTTTTGTTTATTGTTTTTCTCAACTATAATGTTTGCTTCTATTGTATTTAAATGAAGGTTTTCCTCTGCCACATTCATCAGAGAGTTTCTCATTGTCATTTTTTATGCATTTTAACAGTTATCAGCTTCTTATCATTTAAAGTTTTAGATCAGTTGTCAACATAAAAAATAATGAAGAATTTTCTCAATATATATCCACATTTTTTTTAATTTATATTTTGTTGTAAAGTGATGTTACATAAGGTAATAAGTACATTTCTTTTTGAATAGTGTTGACCCACATTTTCATGTACAATCTTGGACAAGACATTCCAATGGGATTTTCTTAGGAAGGGTGAAATGTGTAAGATATTATGGACCAATTCTAAAAATTCTATGGAACTATAAAAGTACAAGAATAGTTATTATAATCCTGGCAAAAATAACAATTTTGGAGGAATGCACTATCAAGGTTTACTAAAAAGTTTTAATTCGATGTACTCTGTAGAGATAGACAACTATATCAACGAAAGAGATGCCAACAAAATGTAGTATATAACAAAAAAATTAGAAAGAAACAGATCAGAGTAAATTGTTCATAAATAGACAAATTTTTGATAATCTTGTTAAAAAAAATTTTTTCCAGGTTGCTTGTAAATCTAAATTAGATTTCTGGGTCATAGGGAAGCTCTATGTTTAGTCTTTTGAGGAACCTCTATACTGCTTTTCAGAGTGGTTGAACAAGTGCAGTAGTGTTCCCTTTTGGCCACATCCCTGACAGCATCTGTTATTAACCTTCTTGATAATGGCCACACTAACTGGGGTGAGGTGGAATCTCAATGTTGTTTTGATTTGCATTTCTTTTATAGCCAGAGATGTTGAATGTTTCTTCATGTATCTATTGGTCATTCTTATTTCTTCTTCAGAGAAGTCTCCTTTTAACTCTTTAGCCCACTTATTAATGGGGTTATTGTTTCTTTGAGGATTTGTTGTTGGGGATTTAATTTTCTGAGTTTTGATTATATTTTAGATATGAGAACCTTGTCTGTTGTATGGCTAGTGAAGATCTCCCAATCCGTGGGCTTTCTATTGATCTTGCTAGCTATGTGCTGGGCATTTGCCCAAATGACCACAAACCAGCCGACACTAAAGCTACCAGCACAACTATGTTCATTTCTGCATTATTTACCATAGCTAAGATATGGAATCAAACCAGATGCCCCTCAATGGATGAATGGATCAAGAAAATGTGGTGTACATATACACAATGGAATTCTATGCTTCCATCAGCAAGAATGACATTTTCTTATTCATAAGGGAATGAAAAGTCTTGGGAAAAAAATATATATTTAGCAAAGTAAGCCAGATACAAAGAAACATAAGCTGCATGGTTTCTTTCCTTTGTAATAACTAGAATATGTCTAGGATATTCTTAGCAGAGGATCACAATGGTTCAATAGCTATGTGCCTATGACCATATAAAATGATGCTTATAGAAATGAACACCAAGAAATGGAAACAAAAGCTTTTTTTATTATTATAGTGTTTCTTGCAGTAGTTTCTTTTTTCTTTCTTTTTTTTTCCTTTTGTTTCTTCCCTAATGCCACTGTGTTTGATTTCTGTACCCTTTTTCTTGCATATAAACTTATCTGATTTGGGGACTGGAAAGGGAATCCCAGAAACAGTGGGACAAAGGATGAACCAATTCAACAGTGATATTCACTAGACATTATGTTGGAAATGATCTTTACAACTTTGGGGGCCTGGAGTTGGGAGAGGAAAAATGGGAGAAACTGAGGGAGGGGGTAACACTGTTCAAAAAGAAATGTATTCATTACATTATGTAAATATCACTTTTACAATAAAATTTAAATTAAAATGGCCTAAATTCGAATGCGAACACAAAGAAAATTCTAAACAATAACAGGAGAAAATGTTGCTATCGTTGTAGGATGAAACAGGTTCCACACAGAGGGCACAGGAATAAGTAACATAAAATCAAGACTGTATCTGTAATAAAATTACTGTTATTTTCAGCAAAATTTAACATTTATTGAGTGAAAACAGGAACACAATAGACAATATGTGGTTATGCTGATGGTAGATATAAAGGTATGTGAAGTGATGATAATGATAGATTGATGCAGATCCATACTTAATAAAGACTCATATTTAAATAAATAATGAATTTATTAATGAATATGCAAATCATCTCAATGAGAGCAGGTTTAAGAATATAGAATATATTTTTCATAACACAACAGAATTTGAGATGACCAATAAATGTTTAAATACTCAATTTTAATCATTGGGGTTTTAAATCATTATGAATAGTACCACACACCAAACAGAACAGCTAAAGTCAAAGAAGTTGAAAAGTAACAGGCAAAGTGGAATAATTATCATTTTCCAACAGTAATGGTAATATTATAGAGTGTTTTACCACTTCATGACTACTTCATGAAGAAAAATGTAGACAATCGACATAATACTACTAAAAATATGAACTTATTCTATCATTCCATTTATAAATAAAAATAAAATGTAGTATTAAGTCACAGTATTAGAAGGTAAAATGTTGGATTATTTTGAAGAATGTTCTCATGTTTACTTTTCGATAATATATAATAGAGTCCTGAGGAAACTTTTATCAGAATAATGTGAAGATATCACATTATTTTATTGACTATGCAGTTTTTTGGGGGGGAATGGGCTGAAGGGGCAGTCCTGGGGCTTGAACCCAGGGCCCGGATGCTGTTTCTCAGGATTTGCTTAAGGCTAGTGTTCTACCACTTGAGCTAAAACTTCATTCTATCTTTCTGATGGTTAATTAGAGATAAGAGTGTTATGGACTTTCCTGTCCAGGCTGGCTTTGAATTGTGATCCTCAGATCTCAGCCTCTTGAGTTAGTTTACAATCATGAACCACAAGCTGACTATCCATTATTTTAATGAAGTTATCAATATAGTTAGAATATTAAACCATCTTTCTAAGTGTATATCACATTTTCCTTATCCACTAGCCCACTGATGAGCATTTAGTTTGTTCCCACACCTTGACTATTATAAATAATTCTGCAATGAACAACATGGGGATACATACATATATATATATATATATATATATATGTATATATATATATACATATATATATATATATATGTATGTATGTTTTTGAGATCCTGGTTTCAATTATTTGGAGGAAATACTCAGAAATGGATTGCAAAATCATTTTTCATATTTTGAAGAAATTCTACTCTTTCCTATAGCAGTGGCTCCATTTTTCTTACTGATAATCTTTGAGAATATTAAGGTAGGTGAAGTAAACTAATTCCATAGGAAAATAAACTGTGAGTTCATTTAAATGTGGTATCTAACAAAACAAAAGCCACAGAAGTCAAAGAAAGAATCATGTTCACCAGGGGCTAAGGAAGGGTAGGAAAAAATGAAGACTTGCTGTTCAACTCTTTCACAATACTGTATTTTAGTATGGTCATTTTTGAGACACCACTTTCTTCTGAGTACCACATGTATAACTTCTTCATTTCTCATTTTTGTTGATTATTGGTGCCAGGTAAGTATCAGTTTTATTAGTCTTTCAAAGAATCAAATTATCCATTATTTATAAGCTTTCAGAGTTTAAAACTATTTCTTTCTGTTATTATGAATTTCAAGAATTCCTTTCAAGAATTATATACATATGTATTTATTATTAAAATGTTGTACAGAGGGGTTATAGTTATATGAATAGGGTAATGAGTACATTTCGTAGCAAGCATTGTTACCTCCTCCTTTGTTTTTCCCCTACTTCCCTCCCCACCTCCCCAACTCCCCAACCCACCCCCCCACTCCCACATTGTGAAGTTCGTTTTCAACATAGTGTCCTGTACATCTCGTCGTCACAATGGGTTTGCCTGCATCCCCATTTAAGCATTCCACAATATATACAAGTATATACAAGATGCAGAACACCGGCATCAAATCCAGTGGACACAGGTGTTATGCCATGCAGGAAGAACATACAAAAGAAATAGAAGAATCAAATAGTACATGTAAGTACACTGAAAACACTAACAAGAATGAAAAAAAAAACCACTTGTGTCTCTGTCTTGAGGGACATTTTGCTTAACATTATCTGATGTGGTCATATGTACATAGCCTTTGACCAACTGCACTTGACCTAGACATGTACTAGTAATTGCAAATAAGGGAAACCATGGGGCCTATGTTCTTTGGACCTGGATTACTTCACTTAACATAATTTTTCCAAGTCTTTTCATTTCCTAACAAATGAAGCAATGTCATTTTTTTTCTGATGGAGGCATAGAATTCCATTGTGTGTGTGTGTGTGTGTGTATCACATTTTCTTTATCCATTCATCTACTGAAGGGCATGGGGGTTGGTTCCATATCTTAGCTATGGTAAATAATGCTGCGATAAACACGGTTGTGGTAGTAGCTTTGGTATGGCCTTGTTTATGATTGTTTGGGTAAACGCCCAAAAGTGGGATTGCTGGGTCATAAGGGAGCTCTCCATACTGATTTCCAGAGTGGTTGAACAAGTTTACACTCCCATCAACAATGCAGTAGGGTTCTCTTTTGACCACATCCCCTCCAGCATCTGTTGTTATTAGATTTCTTGATTATAGCCATTCTAACTGGGGTGAGATGGAATCTCACTGTTGTTTTGATTTGCATTTCTTTTATGGCTAGATAAATTGAACATTTCTTCATGTGTTTATTGGTCATTCTTATTTCCTCTTCAGAGGAGTCTCTCTTTAAGTCTGTAACCCATTTGTTAATCAGGCAGTTGTTTCCTTGAAGATTTGTTGTTGGGGAATTAAGTTTTTTGAGTTCGAAGTATATTTTAGATATGAGACCCTTGTCCGTTGTATGGCTTGTGAAGATCTCCCAGTCCATGGGCTTTCTATTGATCTTGCTAGCTATATCCTTTCCCTTGCAGAAGCTCTGCAGTTTCATGCAATCCCATTTGTCCAACCTTTCTTTGATTTGTTGTGCTTCTGGGTCTTCATTAAGAAAATTTCGGCCTGTGCCAAGAAGCCCTAGAGTTTCTTCTATTCCTTCCTGTAATGCTTTCATGGAGTCTGCTATTATTTCAAGGTCTTTGATCCATTTGGAGTTTATTCTGGTGCAGCGTGATAAATACGGATCTAGCTTTAATTTTCTACAAGTGTTTAACCAATTTTGCCAGCACCATTTACTGAAAAGGCTGTTTTTCTTCCATTCTATTTCTTTAGCTCCCTTGTCAAAGATTAGGTGGCTATAGTCTGTGGGTTCATTTCTGGGTCTTCAGTCCTATTACATTGGTCCTCAGGTATGTTCTTGTGCCAATACCAAGCTGTTTTGATTATTATGGCTTTATGGAAGTGTTTGAAATTTGGAATTGATATTCCTCCGGTGCTGTTCTTTCTACTAAGGATTGTTTTAGCTATTTGGGGTCTTTTATTGTTCCATATGAATTTTTGGATTGCTTCTTCTATTTCATTGAAGAATGAGGTTGGGATATTGATAGGTATTATATTGAATTTGTGGATAGCCTTTGGCAGTATTACCATTTTCACGATGTTAATCCTCCCAATCCAGGAACATGAGCGATTTTTCCATTAGCTTAGTTCTGCTTTGTTTTCCTTTTTCAGGTTTTTAAAGTTTTCATCATACAGTTCCTTCACATCTTTTTTTAACTATTAAGTATTTTTTTTTTGTGGGGCTATTACAAAAGTGTTTGCTTTCCTAATTTCAGACACGCTCTTCTTCTTCTTCTTTTTTTTTTTTTTCTCTTCTTATTGGCAAACAGGAAAGGCATTGATTTTTTTTAGTTTTTTTATTGTGAAAATACTGTAGAGAGGGGTTGCAATTACATGGGCAAGATAATAAGCACATTTCTTATCAAGCATTGTAGCCTCCTCCTTTGTTTCCCCTTCCTATCCTCCCCCCCTCACCCAATTCTCCCTGCCCCCCCACCCCACCAAAGTTGTAAAGTTCGTTTTCCACATAAAGACTTGTACTTCTCATTGTTGCAATGGGTCCACCTGTATCCTTATTTAAACGACTTGTTTTTCCCCTTCCCCTCCACCAATTATACCGACATCAAAAGCACGGGTTATACTGTAGGGGAGGGACATACAAAGCAACAAAGAAAGTATCTTATAAATGCATTAGAAACAATCGCATGAAAGAAAAAAAAAACATTTGAATACGTATCTTAGGATTCATTTCCCTATCATCACCTTATCTGACCTTTTCTGCTTGACTCAGAAATATACTAGATATTGCAAATAAGGGGAACCATGGGACATATGTTTCTTTGGGCTTGGCTTACTTCACTTAATATAATTTTTTCCAAGCCTTTCCATTTCCTAACAAATGGGGCAATGTCATTCTTTCTGATGGAGGCATAGAATTCCATTGTGTATATATACCACATTATCTTGATCCATTCATCTACTGAGGGGCATCTGGGTTGGTTCCATATCTTAGCTATGGTGAATAATGCTGCAATAAACATAGTTGTGCTGGTAGCTTTAGTGTGGTCTTGTTTGTAAACATTTGGGTAAATGCCCAAAAGTGGGATTGCTGGGTCATAGGGGAGCTCTATGTGGAGTCTTTTGAGGAACCTCCATACTACTTTCCAAAGTGGTTGAACAAGTTTACACTCCCACCAACAATGCAGTAAGGTTTCCTTCTGTCCACATCCCCTCTAGCATCTGTTGTTATTAGAGTTTTTGATTTTTGCCATTCTAACTGGGGTGAGGTGGTATCTTAATGTTGTTTTGACTTGCATTTCTTTTATGGCTAGGGAGGATGAGCATTTCTTCATGTGTCTATTGACCATTCTTCTTTCCTCTTCAGAGAAGTTTCTCTTTAAGTCTTTAGCCCGCTTATTTATTGGGCAGTTGTTTCTTTGAGGATTTGTTGTTGGGGGTTTTAGTTTTTTGAGTTCCAAGTATATTTTAGATATGACACCCTTGTCCATTATATGGCTAGTGAAGATCTTCTCCCAATCTGTGGGCTTTCTATTGATCTTTCTAGCTATGTCCTTTGCCATGCAGAAGCTCTGCAACTTCATACAATCCCATTTGTCCAAACTTTCTTTGATTTGTTGTGTTTCTGGGTCTCTATTAAGAAAATTTCGGCCTGCACCAAGAAGACATAGGGTTTCTCCTATTCCATGAAAGGCATTGATTTTTGGGGGTTAATTTTATATTCTACTACTTTGCCAAAGTTTCAGAGCAGCTCAAGTAATTTGAGAGGGGAGTCCATGAGGTTCTTTAAATACAAGATCATGTCATATGCTAAGAGGGAGAGTTTTACTTCATCTTTCCCCATTTGGATCCCTTTTATGTTTTATCTTGTCTTATTGCCTTAGCAAGGCATTCTAATACAAGCATCAAAATAGAAACAGCAATAAGAGACCTCCCATTCAAGAAATGCCCAGGACTGGATGGAGAACTCCCACTAATACTCCTCCAATTCTTCAATAAAATTGAAAGTGAACGTTCACTACCAAACTTTTTCTATGAAACCATCGTAGCCCTCATCCCAAAAATAGGCAGGGACTCATCAAAGAAAGAGAACTATAGACCCATTTTTTTATGAGCATCGATGCAAAATTTCTCAACAAAATTCTGGCTAATGGACTTAAACAACTTATTTAAAAAAATCATACACCATGATCAAACAGGATTCATTTCAGGGATGCAAAACTGGTTCAATATATGCAAATCTATTAATATAATTCATCACACCCACAAGAGCAAAGATAAGAACCATATGATTATCTCAATAGATACAGAAAAACATTTGACAAGATCTAACACCCCTTTATGATGAAAGCTCTGGAAAAACTAGGAATCCATGGAACATTACTCAATATAATAAAAGCTGTGTATGACAAACCTACAGTCAGCATTATACTTAATGGTGAAAAGTTAAAGCCATTTCCTGTAAATTCAGGAATGAGGCAAGGATGTACACTCTCTGCACTTCCCTTTCAAGAATTTTGCCTTTCAATCTACAGTATGTCTTGGTAGGAATCATTAATTTTATCTGAATTCACAATACTTATTGGGCATTGGTTTATTGTGTTTCATTGACTTTGGAAAATATTATTTTTTCAAAAATAATTTTTGCCTCATTTTCTCTTCCCTCTTGGAATTGAGCATACACATTTCACATTTTTTATTATATTGCATGTGTTTCATGCTTTGTGTTTCTTTCCTAAAAGCATGTTACTTCTTGATTTACTCTGGTTGCTTTCTGCTCTCCTATGTGCCAATTTTCTGAAGTTTACTTTGGCTGTGCTTATTCTGCTAAAGATAACATATCTCCTGAATAGTTCATTTTAATTCTCAAGTTTTTCATTTATCTAATTTCTCTTCTGTTTTTCATAAGTTAATGCTGTCAGCTAAATTCCCTGGCCTGTCATCTAATCTCAACTGTGTTAGTCATAGTTATTTTAAAATCTCCTCTCTAATAATGCAAATGCTTGGGATGAGCTTGATTCCATTGCCTACTTTCCCCTGCTCTCAGTTATTTGGTTCTTCCCATTTCCTATTAATTAATGGACAATCTGAATTTTCCTAGAGATATCCATACGTTTATGTGGTATGTTACTGCTGACAAGATCTGTTAGTGCTTCTTCCTAGCAGTTAAAATAGGGTAGAGAGGGTGTCCCATTTTAATTACAACTCAGTTCTTTCCAATTTGGTGTTACAATTAGTGCATACCTTTTAGTAATCTCAAATGCTAACTCAGAGTATCTACTGTGGCAGTTCCTTCTTGGGAACCTCATTCCAATTCCTGTTCCAAGCAATGTGACTGCTCAAAGTTCTGCTCCTCTTTCTAACCTTTTAACCACTGTTTTTAATTTTGCTTCTGAAATTCACAGCAACTCCATACCAAGTAGTAGTAGTTCGAGGAATGAGGAATAAAATAATAAAGTGGCATTGCATATCCACTTACATGCTTCTCTTCCCTCTCAAACATTTGCTGATCACATTTTAGCTATAATATTAGCCCAGAACTCAAAAGAGTAATCTTTCAAATCTCACCTAATATTGTTTTCTAGCTTTTTTTTTCTGTCTTCACTTAATTTAACATCAATATACTATCACATCTCTCAAAGAGAAAGTCTTATTTTATTTTCTTTATTTTCTTTCTCTCCAGGATCATGATTCCTATAGACCTAGCTATCTTAATAGATTTCTGATATCATCAGTAAAAATCTTAAGATTTATCCTGCCTTCATTATAACCTTCTGAGAGGATCTATATAATTTATCATACCTACAAACAGAAGTCATTCAATAATTTCTAATATGTGAATTAGATTTTTAGTCTACTTAGATTATTTTTAGGCATATGACATCTAAAATTTTTCCGTTGTCACATTTTGACTTCTGTCTGGCTCTTTGTATAATAAGTATTTCTAAAGCTTGATATTATGCCTAGGACAGTATTTCCTTACTATATAGTAATCTTTTTCAAATGTCTTATTTGTAGACCATATCCAGTATCTGTGAGATATCAGCAACTTGATTTCAGTGGGTGGCCTGGGTATAATTTTTCATGAAAAATCATAATTATAAGATTGTGAGAAACCATTCTGTGTTTTGAGCAGAAAGACAAATCTCTTGAGCATCTCCTAATTGCCTTTTTCACTATGACCAGAGAATTTTTTTTCATAATTTTGTCCATATATTCTGAAAACATGAGTGTCATGAATTAAGATAGCTTTCGATATCACCAGTAAAAATAAATATAATGATGGATGTTGGGATGGGTGTAACAGAAATTCACCCTTCTCTCAAGGTTTTCATATATATAATTTTGGGTCTGATCTGAGTCAAGTATCACATTAAGAAGTTTTGATAGTTCAGTTTAGGCTTCTATATTTAGGCAGGCTCAATTTAAATGCTGTCTTTTATTTCTTTAGCTATAACTTTTTTCCTTAGTAAAATGTGAAGCTGTAAAGATATCTAGTTCATAGGCTCAGGCTCAGACAACATGTATAAAACCTGGTGTATGTGCCTATATGGTTGTGTGTATGTGTGTGTGTGTGTGTATATATATATATATATATATATATATATATATATGTACACACAAGGTATTCCTTATATGTAATTCCTTAATTGTAATGCTCTAAGGTATTCCTTATACTTATGAAGAACCAGGCATGTACAATGCTATTCACAAAATAATGTTAGATAGTTAAATAGTTAAGTTTAACATAACAAAATTATATAAAGTCTTATAGAAGAAAACAAATTAGAGAGTGAGACATTTTATCAAAATTATGAAGTCTTCCTTATTTCTTGGAATTTATTAGATAATAAATATTTTTTGATAAGTTCAACAAGTTTAGCATCATGAACATGCTTTGTTCTCCATAGGGTAGTTCATAAAAGACCTAAGAAAAGAGAACAAACTATCTGGGAGAAGATGAGTGTTGTGCTTGCGCAATATGTTAGCCAAAAAAACCTATGCATTAAACTGATGGAACTTAACCAGCTACACAGAAGAAATTAGTCCAATTCAGTGAGAAAAGTATTGGTATACTCAAAACTAGGAGACTACACTAAGCAAGAAAACTTCATGAAACCATAGTTATATAAAGTCACAAATACAATAGCTTACTCAAAATGTTTTCTCAATGCTACTGAATCATTCTGCTTACTATATGGTTGTACATTTTTCACAATAGCTTCAATGCTCCAAATGGCCATAAAATGACAAGAGAAATAGATTGAACAGTACACAAAGTAATCGATCTATTTACAAAGCTGTTTCTCAGCTTCTTTTCTCTTTGGGAGTATCTATGGAGGGAGAAGACATTAACATACACCAATGACTCCGCTAACAAGCCAAAATCAAAGCAATATTGCTATGTTAATATGTTTTACTTTCCATTGTTTTATACAATCTCAAGTCTGAAATTTATTCTACACTGACCAAACCAAAAAAATTGGTTAGATAACCTCAGATTCCATCCCTTTTAATAGGAAAAGGATCGAGCTTCCCACAAAGGAAATGTAGAAGTTACAAAGTTAACTATAACTTTTCCTTATCTTTTTGTGTAAAATTACCACAAATTAAAAAGCATGCTACAATGTACATTTATCTCCATATGTTTTCTGGGGGTCAGGAATTAAAATGTGGCAGTTTGGGTTCTGAGCACGGACCCAAACAAGCTGCCATCAATGTGATGCTCAAGTCGATTTTCTTTCTGGGAGCACTGACGAAATTCTTCACGAAAATCTCAGGGGATCCCGAGGAAGCAGATAGGCACCAGAGAAAGATTATCATAAGGTTTATTAGAGGGGTCATCTCTCCCCAGGAGAGAGAGCATATGGCAGGGGAGGGAGTGAAGGAACAAGTGAGGTGTGAGCTAGGTAGGTCTAGTAGAAGAGAGAGAGTAGCCAGCTGTATGGTGGGAGCTCTAGAGCAGGGAGGAACTCAGATCTGGGTGGAGCTGAGCACCAGAGGTGGGGGTAATACTAACAAGTATCTTGTAAGAATCTCCTTACAAACACATTCAACTTTCTGGCTAAATTCACTTCCTTCTAGATGTAGGCCTGAGTCTCAATTTCCTCTCTGGTTGTTAGCCAGAGAGCACCTACAGATAGCCTACACTTCTGACATATAGCACTCTGCATCTTCAGTACAACCAATAGATATGTTCTCATGTTTGACTCTCTCTTGCTAGAAAGATATATACCACAAATATTTCTTTATTTTAGGTCAGTTTATTTGGGACCATTGATTACATCTCAAAAATCCATTCAAAATAGTACCCATCTGCATTAAAGTCTGGTTGCCTAACTAGGAAAGGTGTATATACACCACCAAAGAATAAGAGTCTTTGGAGCTACCCTAAAAATGTGTATACATTGTTACTTTACAAACTATGTCCTGGGATATATGCTCTTTAATATGACCTGTGTTTACTAACCACATGCATGTTGTTCATGTTGTTTATTAGAGACACAGCACCATTAATTCTCGTTCCTCCAAATTGTTACACTTCCATACCTCTAGATCTGTGAAGATGTCAACTGTAGCCTCTACAAAGTACAGGAAATATTAGAGTTTAGAATTAGCACAGTCTAGGCTCATGTCTGCTCTATTTTGGCTCTAGCATCTTGAATAGGTTCAGTTTCTTTCTTTCTTTTTGGGCTTGGGCGCTGTCTGTGCGCTCTTCAGCTCAAGGCAAGCGCTCTACCGCTTGAGCCACAGCACCACTTCTAGGTTCAGTTTCTTTATCTGACAGAATGAGAGTTAATAAGAATTATCTCTAAATCTTGGGAAATAAGAGGCAATGGAAATCCTATAATATATAATATAATGGAAATCTTATAATAGCAAAGTTCAGGTTTCCAACTTTCCTTTATTCTTTTAAGTATTCGGACATATGCCAGAAAAAATGTTATAACTATCCACCTTATTTATCCTTCATAGATACTGAGAAATGAGAATAATTGACATTTACAAATCCCAGAAACAAGTTGATTTTTAGTCAATAATCTTCCCTTTTTCACAATAATTCTATAGTTTGCTTCTTTTAAAAATTAATGGGTTACTGTTTATTCAAAAGAACTTTTATTTAAAATTTAACACCCATTGTTGTTATTCATGATTATTTAAAGGTTCTAAAGCCTTCTAACTTCCTGGGATGAGAAAAAAACATACAATAAGAGGACAGCCAAGGAACCTGTAGATTACTATTATTAGAATTTTAAAATCATAAATTATCATTTAAGATGTAATTGGTAAAAGATTTGTCAAAGATGATGATTACAGATGGATAGAACAACAGTTTCTATAATAATTTTGTGAGTTGTGAGCAGATTTTCAATGGTGATTTGGGTTGTTGCCTACTGAATTGACTCATTGACCTGAATAGCATCAGGTAGAGAATAAAGAGGTTTGTGCCAGAGACTCTTGGCCTCTCAGTCATTTCCTAAAAACACACTATACAGTGCTGTTTTCACAATTAGGAAGGAATGAGTATCACAATTAAAAAGAATTTTATGTGATTTAGAATTCATTGCCTAAAATCTAATTTCTAATGTGATGATAAACATTTATTGAATGCTTGTGACATACCAGACAATGTAGTAAATATTAAGGTAGCAAGATATCCAAAAAAACAAAAGGTATTAATGACTTGAAGGATACAGAGGTACAATTTCAACAGAAACAGCATCATGTTACATCTGTGAGAGTAGAAATCTTGCTTTCTTGCTTATTGTAACATTGCTACCTTTTGAAAATCAGTTAAGAAACACTTGTTTAAGAAGCAAATAAGTGAACATTACAATATTTTAGAAGTGGGAGAACAAACTGTTAAGTCCAAAGGAGGTCAAGAAAGATCTTAGTATGAAGTCCATAGGAATTGGACTCGTTACCTTGCTCATGGAACTGTAACCCCTCTGTACAGTATCTTTACAATAAAAAAATATATAATAAAAAAGAAAGATCTTAGTGATCTTGGTAAATTGGATAGATTGATGAATTAGATTTATCAACTTAGGAAACATATGAGGGATTAAGGAAATGACTCGATACCGACAGAATGACATCTTCACACACCTGGAGGTATAGCAGGGTAACATGTTAGAGGAACAAGAATTAATGTGCTGTTTTTTCCCTTCCCCTCCAAAATTATACTATGGGGGAAGGACATACAAAGAAACAAAAAAAATCATCTTATAAATATGTTAGAAACAATAGCAAGCAAGAAAAACCATTTGAATCTTTATCTTGGGGTTCATTTCATCTAACATCAACTTATCTGACTGTTTCTGCTTGTCTCAGACATATACTAGTTATTGCAAATAAGGGAAACCACAGGACCTATGTGTCTTTGGGCCTGGTTTACTTCACTTAATATTTTTTCCAAGTCTTTCCATTTCCTAACAAATGAGGCAATGTCATTCTTTCTGATGTGTTTAAATGGAGATACAGGTGGACCCATTGCAACCATGAGATGTACAAGACATTATGTCGAAAAAACCACCTTTGCAACTTTGGCGGGAGGTGGCAGGGGAGCTGGGAGGGCAGGGATGGTAAGGGGAAACTAAGGAGGAGGCAACAATGCTTGATAAAAAATGTGCTCATTACCTTGCTCATGTAATTGTAATCCCTCTGTATGGTATTTTCACAATAAAAAAACGTTTTAATTATAAAAAAGAATGTGCTGTGTCTCCAATAAACAGCATACATGTGGTATTAGCCTAATCAGTGCCATCATGGCAAGCATAACTAAAGGTATCAGAGCACAAGAATAACTGTGTGTGCCTGACATGTTTCCCTTACCTGCTCCAACCAAATTCACACTTCTTTTTTTTGGGGGGGGGCCTGAACTCTGGGCCTGGGCGCTGTCCTTCAGCTCTTCAGCTCAAGGCTAGCACTCTACCACTTGAGCCACAGCGCCACTTCCGGCTTTTTTCTTTTTGCTTATGTGGTGCTGAGGAATCAAACCCAGAGCCTCGAGCATGCAAAGCAAGCGCTCTACCACTGAGCCACCTTCCCAGCCCAAATTCACACTTCTTGACCCAAATTTAGTAACTGTTAGCTTTCAGAATCAGTCTTTCAAGTGCCAATGATTATAGTCCAGTACTGAAGTTTATATGATTTATTTATATCATTTGCCCATGAAAGTTAGCACCATAAGATGCCTGGGCAGGGACCCTACTAAAATACAGTAAATAACCATGTTACCTTTTTGAGAGTTCAGCCACTTACTCATTGTATGTTATTAGCCTCTCAGGTAAAAAAAATCAAGGAATTGTAAATGTAAGCACAACTATTTAAATTTCAGTTTGCCCATTGGGGAAAAAAAACCCAAAACTAAAAGTTTGGAAAAACCCAGAATACTAACTGAGATGTTGAAGGATTCATCTTGAAGAATCAGGACAGGAATGTGATTTTCAGTAAATGATAATTCAGTGATGTCATCATCTGTACTGTTTTCAAATTTAATTGGAAACAGTCTTTATGGATGCACTCTCTCATTGCATTTAGTTCTTATTGATTTTGATATCAATTTGTATAGTTAGTTGAGTTGTATCTGTCCACTAGTTTCTGGAGTGTAACATCTAAGATTGACTAAATTTACGATTTTTTTTCGATGTAATTTCAAAACTAATTTTGTGGATTAATAAATGTGGAAGATTGTCCTTTTTATTTTAAATCATTCAGTTACTCTCTGTAAGGATAGAAAAAAATCAGGCACTCATTCAGGTTCAATTGTGTTGTATGACTTCTTTCAGTCAGAAGTTAGTTGGGAAGAAGTAATATGCACCATTTCTAAGCAAAATCCTTTAAACTATTGTGTGATGATTCTTCTATGATCTATTTTTTTTTCTTCTACAGAAGTGTCATATCCTAAAAGAGCTTTTACTTTTCAGGATGACATGATGCAGGGTCATGGGACATCTACGGGGAATGTAAAACGGAAGAAGAAATAAGTTTTGTTCTATAGTAGTGCAGTAGTGGAACCATTTATTGCCATAATTAACTTAGTCTAAGATAGATAAATACGTAATAAAATGTTGAACTAAACAGAAAGAGGGAGAACATGTTTGGCAAAATTTATGTGTATGTGTGAAGGTGAAACCATGAGATTTTGTTTATTTTTTGTTTATATGATACCAAGGAATCAAAGCCAGGGCCTCATGAATGCTAGGCAGGCATTCTACCACTAAGTCACATTTCCAGTCCTAGAACAGTGAGATTGTTGACACTGGTTTGGGAAATAGGAAGAGCGGTAGAAGTAGTTGATTCTGATCAAGGTATAGTGAATGTTTATATAGAAATAAAGTGAAAGTTGGTGTTTAGTTAATTGGTGGCAATTAAAAGTGTGGGGGAAATCTTTAAATATAGATGAAAAGAGATAATAAAGATATAGAAAATAAATTTCATATGGATAATTCTATGTAAACATTCTGTTTTAAACAAGAGCCGCCTGTTGAATAGAAAGAAAACTTAAACTTTAAACCTTCATGAATTGTTAATTGAAAGAAACAATGTTAAATAGGGTTGAAAACACAAAAGAAAAAGGAAAATTATAGAGCATGAGTTTTTGGTAAGGATATTTGGGGAGGAAAATGAAAGCAAAAGGAAAAGGAAAAGAAGGAAAAGAGAAAGAAAAGAAAGAAAGAAAGAAAGAAAGAAAGAAAGAAAGAAAGAAAGAAAGAAAGAAAGAAAGAAAGAAAGAAAGAAAGAAAGAAAGAAAGAAGAAAAGAAAGAAAGAAGGAAAGAAGGAAGGAAGGAAAGAAGGAAGGAAGAAAGGAAGGGAAAAGAAGAGAAAAGAAAATTCTTGCTAATCCATAGCATTAAAATATGAAGGTTGAAACAAAATGGGTAATTGCTTTTTTAAAAAATTATCTTGTACAAAGGAGTTTCAATTCAAATATCAGTTTTTAAGTTCAATATTTGATGAGTCTTTTTTAAAGCATCTCCAGAAAAGATTTAAAGCAATCTAATTTTCATATCCTTTATGGACAGAAATGTTGAGCAAAAAGGAATCTAAGCATGTGCTAGGGAGGTGTTTTGAAAATGGGTACATATATGTGAAGATTCATTCCTAAACTAGGTTAAAAATGTGTGTTTCTCCTTCAAATGCTCTATTCTGTTTCAGCAACCAAAGAAACACTGGAAGCCTGAAGAAAACAATAACCTGGCTAAAACTACATGTACAGTGGTTTTGTCTCAGTGGCTTACATTAATTGTACAAGAAGTAATTCATTATGACATCTCTACACAGATATTCCCACCCTCTTTATTACTCTCCCCTACCACATTAGCCATATTTAAAACAATTTCAAAGGATTTTGTTTTTTTTTTTTCCTTACAGGAGAATTAACTACATCTACTATATTCATTCTCATTCATTCCCTTCCTCACTCCTGATGGTGTCCTTTTCCCCTACATCAGAACCTGTTTTATTTTCCTATCATTCATTTTCCCTATATTTTTTGAGGGGGTAAGGTACTGGGGTTTGAACTCAGGGAATAGTGGTGCCCCAGTGCTTTTATGCTCAAGAATAGAGTTCTACAACTTAAACCATAGCTTTTGGCCTTTTAAAATTTTATTTCCTATTTCATTCATTCATTCATTTATTATCTCTAATTTATTTAACTGGAGATAACAGTCTTACAGGCTTTCCTGTCTGAGCTGGCTTCAAATCTCCATACTCAGATATCAGTGCTCAGATTAAAGATATGAGCCACCAGCAGTCAGCTCATTTTTATAATTTATTAATATACATTTTTAAAAATATATAATATACATTAATATATTTTTAAATATGCATTAATTTCACCAAGGGGTTTCACTATGATATTTCAGATGTATATAAAATGATTTTCTCAGAATAATCCTCTCTACTACCTTCTTTCCCTGTCTATTGTTTTTTCTTTCCCAATTCCCTATAGATCAATAATTTTCAATGAAATTTCTAATGCTGTCTTCATGCATATTTACGTCATACATATTTACTGTATTTTCTGTCTTTTTTTTCCTTCCCCCTTCTCCTCATCCTTCTGCATATCCATCTTTTTATTCACTGAATATTCCTACAAACATGTAGCAAATACAAATTTAGTAAGTACTGACAAAGAAATACTGAGAGGAAGTACTAACAGGAAATATATGCTAACGTAGCTATAAACTCTATGCACAGTAGTCTAGTCAATAGAGAAATTTGTATAATGCATGATTCTGTTTAAAGAAATTGAGGGACAAAGGATGAACAAATGCAGCAGTGGTAAACAGTAAATATTACATTGAAATGAACTATACAACTTGTGGGTGGGGACAGGAGGGAAAAATTAGGAGAGAGTGAGGGAAGAGATGATCTTGTCCAAAAAGTTACCTGGCTTATGTAAAGGTAACTCCTCTGTACATCACCTTTATAATAGCAACAATTTTTTCAGCTTTTTTTTTTTTCAATTTTTTTGTCAGTTGTGGGGTTTGAACTCTGAGCCTGGGTGCTGTTCCTCAGCTCTTCAGTTCAAGGCAAGCGCTCTACCTTTTGAGTCACAGTGCCACTTCTGGTTTTCTGGTGGTTAACTGGAGATAAGAGTCCCACAGACTTTCCTGCCCAGGCTGACTCTGAACCACGATCCTCAGATCTCAGCCTCCTGAGTAGCTAGAATTACAGGTGTGAGCCTGTACTTGGTACACATTGTTTGATTAACACAAAATTTGCAATGAATTGTATTTTATTCATTTTGTATGAAAATTATCTGCTATAATATATTAAAAGCTCACATAATATGAAAAGCTTTCTAAATAGAATGCCAAAAAAAACACAACTTATTCTTCTGAAAAAGAAGGCTACCTTGTTCAACCTCAAAGGAGAAAATGCATGTCTGGAGAGTCGGGTATTTCTTTCTCTGTATGTATCTCTTTGAGTAACTGAAAACCAGAACTGATTTGGATCTTGCAAATAAACTTTGGGCAAATATTTGCAAAATAAACTTTTGCAAATATTACTTTTGTGATGCTGAAACTCAAACTCAGAGTTCTGTATGTGCAAGGCAAGTGTTGTATTGATGAACTACACCCTGATTTCTGAATCTGTGAATAGTCTACAAATACTCATAGTCTACCATGCATAGAAAATTGGAAAGAAAAGTATGAAACCAACCATCAGGAGTTAACCAAGATGCACACTAGTGAAAAGAAAGATAAATTATATGGATGAATTGATGGAAGGATACAAATGGTTGGATGGATGGATGGATGGAATCCAGAAAAATGCCTTAAGTTTTCAACAAATGTTACTTTCTTTCCCTATCTCCCTCCCCTTCTCCTTTGCTTTGTTAAAATATGTGTCATTTAACATATAATAGTGCCAACATAATGAAGGGTCAATGGAAAGTGTTAGGTGGTAGAATATAAATTTAAGTTTTCCTTAGCATTTTATTTCACATTTGTAGTATTAATCCTTTACATAGAGATGCTCTAACACTTTAAACAAAGCTTTAAATACATATTTATAATAATCTTAACTAAATTACTTAGAGTCAATACAGTGTTTTTTAATTTAGCCAGCATCCAATGATCTTTACACTACAAATACTCTGAATAAGTTTTAAAAGAATCATCCTGTTTTGACACATGATTCTTTTTGAAAAGTTATATTGTTATTATAGATCATGTACAGAGGGCTTACAATTACAGAAGTCAGATAAAGAATACATTACTTTTTGGACAATGTCACCCCTTCCCTTGCTGTCTCCCAGTTGTATAGTTCATTTTGAATATAGTATCCAGTGATATAATTATTCTTTTGTAGTTTTTATTATTTTGTCAACTGTGTCTAAAACAATGATTATTTTAAACTTCCAACCCAAACTTAGAAGGCAAATAATAAAACATCTTTTTGTAACTTTTTAAACTTAGAGATACTTTAAGAAATCAAAGGTATAGAATATGAAATAAGCACACTGATGAGTAAATTCACATTCTCTAGGCCTGACACCTTTTCTATGCAAATATTACCTGCATATAAGTTAGTTGATCAAGAAAAGATTTTTACAATCCCTATTAAATTCAATGAATGGTGAAGGGTAAATTGGACCTATTATAATCTTCCATCCCTTATGTAATATTCATAATCAGAGCATTACATAAGTGTGAGCTACATTAACAAAAAGAACCATTTAAATTTCCACTTCCTAAGTACTTGACAAACATAGCTTCCTGTCCCATTAGTAGAACGCCCATGCATCCCCTGGAGGCCAGTGAGACCTATACTCTCATTCCAGTGATATAACAAACCTCCACAACACAGGGAAGACGAGGCAAACTAGCCCACTTCATTTCAACTTGTCAGCTTTAAATAAAAATCTCTGGAGCTGAAAACGAGAAACTTGAGGGAAGATAATGTGTGAAATAACTGAATTCAACATTGGGACAAAACATATTGCATGGCATTTTTTCCCCTAATCTGCCACATTTCTTTTTTTCAAATTTCACCATAGATAACTTTTAATGAGCTCTCATGTCAAGGAAACTTTGAAGAAACAAATGGTTCATTTTGTTTATTTCTCTTTCTCCTCTCCTGCCCACTGATGCCTTAAAATGTTCTCATCACCACCAACCTCTAGAGTACTTTAATGAGAAATCTATAACCTTTGGAACAACTCCTAATTACCACTTTTTAACTCAGATACCGTAAGCAGAGCATACTGAAAAAAAAGTGCTCTGTTTTGTGTTATTTGCTCATATATTACTCTCCCTAGTATAGATTTTTATACTTAAAATATTAGATTATGTTTTCTGCCTAAAAGGGAAAGTTTAAGGATAAAAATGCATTCTGATGAAGATAAACAATGATCAATAATGCAAATCTTAACCTGTGCCCAGTTCCCACTCCCTCTCCACTCACCAGCTCAGGTTCAAACTTCCTGAGTGCACTCAGGAGCCACCAAGCCTCATTCCTTTTGAACTTCTTTAGTGTTAAATGTTCGTAATTGTTACAATGTCTCTTCATTTTCTTTATACTTTTAGAACATTTCTTTAGAGAATGTACATATCTTTGATAGAAGGTCAACATCTCTGAAACCAGGCAAAAAGTTTTTATATTTCCCAGGTGGAGAGCAGATGAGCAAATCAGAGACTTTTCCTGCATGACATGGAGTGTATCCAAATTTAATTTAAACATGTATTCTTAATTAATTTATTTTTGATTGTTATTTAACGGTGAGGTCCAGAAAGGTTATAGTTATATAAGTCATTTCTTTTTAAACAGTGTCACATTTTCCCTTGTTTTCTCGCACATTTTCCCTCCCTGCTCCTCCCCCATCAGTTGTATAGTTCATTTTCAAAATTAAATATATTTTTGTATGTTTTATTTTCAGAGTTATGTTTCATGAATTTTGCCATAAGCTTAGAATACTTTTCCTTATGCTCTTAGACTCTCTTATTCCAAGACAAAATTTATATGATTTCAACTTTTGTTTTAAAATTCCTAAATTACTCCTTTGAGTGAATGACAGTAATTCTGGGGTATGACCCAGTCATCATCCTTGATGTCTCATTGTAAAGATGTCCTTTCAAATAATCTACTACAATTTTAAATATATATATATATATATATATATATATTAATTACATTGGAGGATAAGAAAGAATATATGGGTTGTGGACTATAAATACTTCTGTTTGAGGCTTTGAAAAATCAGCCTATAATAGAAGGACTATAATCAGGTCGATTTCTTTTTAACCTTGTCTAATTCTCTTCTATAATATAAACAAAAATAAGTATTATGTCATATGAGGAGCAAATTAATGTTATACCTGATATAGAAATGTTTTCTCACTATAATTCACCTAAAATTTACTTTAAAAGTAAAATAAAAAAGAAAGCTGGGTTCCAGTGACACAGGGATAGCACCATGGACCTGGCTTCAAGTCCCAGGTCTGGCAACAAAATAATAAATAATAAATAAATAAATAGAAAAGAATATATTGAAAGCTAACTTGACCTAGGTACTAAACAGCCAGTAAAAACTATGAATTGTGGTATTAGAAGTGTGTGCCAGTGCTAGCATTTGAACTCAGGCTGTGGTCAGTGTCCTTTAGCTTTATTGTCCAAGGGCAGCACTCTACCATTTGAGTCACTGCTCCACTTTCAGTTTTTTGGTGTTTAATTGGAGATAAGCTACTCAAGAGGCTCAGATCCTCAGATCCTCTTGGGTAGCTAGGATTACAGGTGTGGGTCATCAGTGCCTAGCTCATGCATTGTATTTTGCAACCAGTAGAATTTTTCAAAAGCTCAAGCTTATTTTCTGCAGTTCAAGTAAGTTTACTGCCTTCCAGTCTCCTGAAATCTTAATTGTGGTATTGCTTTTTAATTTTAATAATCTGCTGTCTTAACTCTCACCTAGAGTACAGTCTGAAGTAGCAGTTTTATGACTAATATTTCAAGCTAAAAAAAAAGTGCCAAGCCAAAAGCTCATTTCCTCAGAAAATTTCTGTTCTAAGAGGAGGTTTTTGTGTTTCTCTGCAGTGATGGCTGGGCTGACAGGTATGACGTGACAGATGGGTATCAGCGAGAAGCTGTTGGTGGAATCACAATCAAGCTCCAGTCTCCTGACGTCAAGTGGTTTGATGACTATTACCTGAAACTCCGGCCAGAAACAAACCTTCGAAACCCTTGGTTTCAAGAATTCTGGCAGCATCGTTTTCAGTGCCGTCTGGAAGGGTTTGCACAGGAGAACAGCAAATATAACAAGACTTGCAATAGTAAGCGGACTCATTACTTCATTTCAAGTGCATAACACTACCATTGCAATTTACATGAGTTGTGTCATGGGAATAATGGGTGTAATTTGTTAGAGAAGAGGACTCATATAAATAAATAGGTATTGACACTTAATGGTGATAAACAGGTTTTATTCTCAACAAGAAAGATATATCTCATCAAGTGTTTACTCTGTTGAGATTTAATATGACTAATTTCTTTCTATTTATACCAATAAAAAAAGTTGGATGTGTTTCTGTAGGGCATTGTGTTAAAAGAAACATATGAGCTCAGAATAGAACTGCTCTTGACATTTTTGAAGATAGTGATTACATTGTACTCCTTTCTATAATTTTGGCCAGTTAGCATAGCAAAAACCCATAATAATGGCATCATATATATTCAAACAGTAAATAGAAGAATACATAAAGACTGATTCAACAACTCCATCTTACATAAATAAACCTGGAAATAGCATGATTTTTGCTATACATCATTATGTTGTTTCAAGAATCATAACTTAAGCAGAGTTACTCATTCAGTTATTAACAAAACTTTGTGTTCAGGGTACTAATTAGTCCTGATTCAAAAGTTTGGGGTCTAGGATGGGCAACAGTCAGGACAACAAAAATTGCATTTTAGTGTTGTCAGCAAGAAGGTGGTTAGTGTAAAATCTGGCACATCCTAAAAGAATTTAACTCAAGTGGCTAGGAAAACATGACACTGATATATATGTAAATTCTGAAAAGATTTAGTTTTATTAAAATTAATAAGAGATTTGTTGACACTCATCCCACCACATTCTTTCCAGAAATGATGGAACTAGTAAGTGGTGAGTTTTGAGTATAATCTAATGTCTTTGTTTGATTAAATAAAAAATGTAGCAATATAATCAGTCCCATCTGTATAGTGCAATAGCAGAGGGAAACTGGAGTCGTGGCTGCATGCTAGCCACTGAAACTCAGAAAATCCAGACGCCCACAGGGAGAGTGTGCCTGCTTCTTCCTTAATTTCTTGTCATCTCTTGTCCGAAATCTTCAAATAGTTATTCAGTTCCTTTGTTTTTAGATTTTAGTTTCACATTTCTAAGTGTGAGCATAAATAATACTATGGTATATGTTTCAGAAGTTCAAGTTTTGGTAGCTAATTTTTCACATTTGAATCAATCCAGTTTGTGAAGGGTGGTGGATGAGAACCCCTCACCAACATGTGTTTAAGAGATTTTTCCAAGCTCATCTGTCCCCATGTTCTGATTATTTTACTGCAAAAACAAGAATATTCTAGACATTTTCACCATCCATAAGCATCCAGTCAAAATCAAAAAGCTTTGACATCTCCAATGTATTTTTATATTACCAAATACATGATTACTAGCAAAAGTAATCTTAAAAATTACCAAGGAATTTTAACTGACAGAAAGTATGCCTCAGTAAGATGGGGTCCATAGCAGGATAGAATGTGGGATACAGTTTTGATTAGAAGCTATCTGATTTTTGAAGAATTACTTATGCCCAGGAATCATAACCTTCTCACTTTCCAATAGAAATAAATGTATCTAATACATAAAGATGTTGAGAAATAATTAAATACACAAATGACTTGATTTACGATTACTTGATTTACAAGAACTTAAGAAGCAAACAGTCAGATAGCTGTAATCCTAGTATATATTAGGATACTTTGACATCTTCCCATTTTTCCACTAAACTACTTCTCCAATTTTAAGAATCTGTTTTGGCTACTATGATTTCTCATTAATAGTTTTAATGCACTTCCCTCACTCCTTTGTATTTGAAATGCCTTCTTTCTTAAAGGATTTCTTGTTTCTCTTTTCCTTTGCTGGAGGTTTTGCTTAGTCTTGATGGACTCTGATTTCTGTGGAAATATTGTTTCTATGGAAACTGTCATGTAACAACTTCCTTTAAGGCTGCTGCTACAGCTCATGTCCATCTGAGTTGAAATACTCATCATTCTTTCCGTGGTAAAGGAAGGCATTCTCATCCTTCCTTGGAATCTTCTCTGAAAGCAGGTGGTGTTTGACATATAATAATGGACACTTGATGTGTAATACCTGTTATTCTTCTCAAGAAGAAAGTAAAATTATTATATTTCTATGTGGGTGAGAGTGTGTACACTTGTACACATAATATTGAGGATCAAACCTAGAGCTTTTCCATACTAGGCAAGTATAATATCACTGCATTATGTCCCCAGCCCTGTTTAATTTTGATTTTGAAGCAGAATCTAAGATGCCCAGAGTGGGCATCTATGAGTCACAGGAAGAACATGATCCTTCTGTCTCAGCCTCCTGAGTAGCTGGGAATACTGGCTAGGGCCATTATACCTAGCTATTGTTTTCATGTGCATGCATGGGTGTGTGTATACATGTATAAGTGGGTGTGTGGGGGTGGGTGGGTGGGTGGGGGTGGGTCTGTACCAACCCTGGACTTGAACTCAAAGCCTAGGAGCTGTCCCTGAGCATTTTTACTCAAAGCTAGTTCTCTACCACTTGAATCTGGCATTTTGGTGTTCAAATGGAGATAGGAACTTAAGGCCAGCGCTCTATCGCTTGAGCCACAGTACTACTTCCGGTTTTCTAGTGGTTTATTGGAGATAAGAGTCTCATGGATTTTTCTTACCTAGGCTGGCTTTGAACCGTGATCCTCAGATCTCAGCCTCTTCCATAGCTAGGATTACAGGCATGAGCCACCGGTGCCCGGCTTAATTTCAATAATTTTTAAACCTAATTTATAATTTGTTAACCACAACAGCTATGCACTATACACTGCGAATGTTTAATGCCATAAAATTTCAGGCCCAGGAATGAAATCCACAAGTCTAGCCATTGTAAAATTACCTGAGGTTCAGAGTAATGTGGTCATGTTTGTCTAAAACCATCTGTGCAATATTTTCTATAAATACAAATCATTCTGCTAAGATTTTAGAAAGCAGAGAAGTTTAAGGTATTATAAAGAAAAATGACCCTAAATATTTTCATGATGGTAAAAGGATATGAATAATTGTATTTATTTATGTGTTGATCTATTGCTTGTGACTGCTTCAGAGTCTTTGGATATGCCTTGTTTTCTCTGGGATAAATGACACTTAGTGTTGCAAAGTGACTTTATCAGTAACTTTTGGTTCAAAAAATGAGCAAGGAAACAAAGGAGGAGGCTACAATGCTTGATAAGAAATGTACTCATTATCTTGCCCATGTAATTGTAACCCCTCTGTACAGTATTTTCACAATAAAAAATAAATAAAAATTTAAAATAAAAAAAATGAGCAACCAACCAATCCTCAAAGGCAAAGGAAAAACAAAATGAATAAATAGATGAAATGCAGACATGAGAGTTTATTTTGGTATGAGAAAACATTGAGAAATGAAGTTATAAAAGTTACAAAGAAGAAAGGAGTATACTTTGTGGCCAAAAGTTCCTGGGAGAATGTGGGGGAGGGTTTAGTGGAGAAAGACTGTATAGAAGAAGTTATTTTTCTATGTGATTGCCAAAGGCTTTTATGCAGTGAGAATTTGGTTGTTAAATTTTTACTGGGGTAAAACATTAGCACATCAAAGTTCCAAAACCTAACTGTGCTCAAGTTTTTCTCAAAGTAAGCATATCCCAGCAGCCACCACTGGATCCCCAAGAGGATGTTACTAACTTTTAGTAAAGCTTGGGTTACATAGTTATCTTGAGTACTCTACTCTTCTTCTGAACCCATTTGCTTCATTCTCATTCTTGTTTGTTTGTTTTGTCAGGTACTGGCACTTGAACTCTTCTGTTCTAAGTGGAGCTCTAACACTGACCCAACCTTCCAGCATTGTGCTGGTTGACTGGAGAAGATTAGAGCCTCCTTAGGATTATAGGTGTGAGTCACCACTGCCCATTTTCACCCTCATTTACACAAATATACATGCCTATAGTAATAACATTATATATATATACGTATATATGTGTATATATATATATATATATATATATATATATATATAGTGACATAGAAAAAGGGATGGTGTTGATTGGTGTCCAATATCTAAATTGATATATAACCTAAAGAAGGCAAAAAATAAAGGTTGTGAGATACAAAAGAAGTAGAGTTTCAGAGACATGAGAGTGGAGTGAGCAGACAACATCAGAATGTGAGCTTCTTGGAAGTGACAGTTAATTTGAAGTGGGTTGCTTTTCCCTGAGGAAGTTTTTGCCAGGGAAACAACACAGACAATTTAACAATTGAATGGGCCATTTTAAGTGGAAGAAAACAGTTGTTCAAGTAGTTGCAGTAGAGTTCACTAGTTTTGTGAATAGAAGATAATACTTGAAAAATATAAACCACCAATTAGATGAATTTCAACTTGAATAAAAAGTCTGGCTCTTTTTGCCTACATGAGACTCAAGGAAAACTTTTAAGAGTGAGAGAGTTAGTGTGATGAGATTGATTACTTATCTGAATCCCCTTAGGGTTAATTTTTAACCTAAATAAATGAAGGAGAAGCTTGAATCCAAACTATTAGGGAAATTATATTACTTAAGATATGGATAATGATAGTAAACACAGCAGCAGTACCTTTCAGGATTAGTGGACAATTTAGTAATACAAAATTCAGGGAGTAGTGGAAATTGTGGAAATGGTAGAATTAATGATACTTGCTCTTCTATTGGCTAGAAGAATGGAAAAGGCATTTCTCATTCATGTATCTTGGGAGAGAAGGTAGATGAGTATAACACACTGAAGTTACAAAGAGGAGGCAAGCAAAGTTTGGAGGAAGATTGTGGAAGTTATAATGAAGTTAATTTTAGATATGTGTATATAAGTTTGTGGTGCCCTTAGGATATCTAGGGGAGGATGTCTGTGCATTAATGTCATGAGTGACACTTCTAGAAACTACTAGAGGTGCCAGTGGGCTGCCGAGTGAGTGGCAGGATGGCAGGGACAATGCACAGAAGATATTCAGATTGACTGAGAAATGTAATAGTAGGCAGTTTTTAGGAAACAATTTTATTACAGAGTGAGCTATACAATTACAGAAGACATTTTATTCTTAATATTTTTAATTTATTATGATTGATTTAAAATACAACTTAAATATTCCATAACTGTATAATTTAAATTGAAGTCAGGAAGTGGTTGGTATTCATCATAATGAAGCCCAGTTATATAAATATATAGTCAATTATATGTAACTCCAAAAAATATGTTAGAGGGTAAATGCAGCTTAATAATTTTAAGATTTTGAAATGTATATAAGAACCAACTTCTGGTGGTATATATTTAGTTAACAGTATTCACTTGATAATTTCTTATTACAATTTATTTGTCCAGTAAAAATATCTAAATGGATTGGGATGAGAAATGAAACAAAACTTTTAAGAAGTATAAGAATAATGAAAATTATTGAAAAATCCAAAGGAGAATAGCAAAGAATGACAAAGAATTTTTTTTGATTCCCAAAATTGGCCAAATAGACAATAGTTAATGAGAGAAATCAGGTGTAAGCCTCTGACTAGCCAATCCATAATGCATTTATCCTACAAAGGACTCACACCCTTTGTATGTATGTGAGGAAGTCTTAAAATAGATACTAAAAATCTGTGTCAGTGGTTCTTGGCTCATGCTTGTAATCCTATGGATTCAGGAAGCTGAGATCTTTGGCCCATGGTTCAAGGTCAATCCAAGAAGACAAATTCCAATTATTAAGGAAAAAATATGAAATAGAGGCATGGATCAAATGATAGCATAAAAGGCTAAGTAAGATCACAGGGCCCTTATTTTAAGCCCTATCACTCAGTATTAGCACACACACATAAATAAATACTAACATATTTAAACACAAAGACATTTCAAAGATTTGAAGGTGAACATGTTGCAAAAGAGATCATCAGTTTTCCAATAATTACATTGATTATTATATAACTCAAATTGGATTGTAAATTTAAACTATTCTTTTCTATTCCTTTAGTAATACACATTGGTTAAACTCTAGGCAAATCTAAGTTTAATTCTAAGACTCAGTGCAAAATGAGATTTGAGGAAGTAATTTTGTCTTCCTATATCTTGCATTTTTTTCATACTTAAAATGAAGGCAATGAAGCCTGGTATCTGCAGCTCACACTTTTAATCTTAGTTATTCAGAGAGCATGAAGCTCTGAGGATCACAGTTTGAAGCCAGCCCTGGCAAGAAAAGTCTGTGAGACTCTTATCTTCAATAAGCCACTAGAAAACCGGAAGTGGCACTGTGGCTCAAGTGATAGAGTGCTCGCCTTAAGCTGAAGAGCTGAGGGACAGCGCCCAAGCCCAGAGTTCAAGCCCTATGACCAACCCCCCCCCCCTCAAAAAAAAAGAATTACTGAAATTAGATGTGCATGGTAGCTCACAAACATAATCCAAGCTACTCTGAGGCAAAGATAGGGTGGGTCTTCTTTTTTTTCTTTTTTGGCTTTTTTTTTTTTTGGTTCTTTTTCTTTTTTGGTACTTCTTTTTGATGATCAAACCTATAACACTGTACTTCCAAGGCAAGTGTTTTACCACAGAGCTACATCCCAGCCCAAAAGGGTGGATCTTGATTCAAATCTTGCCTTAGGAAACGTGAGAACCTATCTGGAAAAAAATAACCTAAGCCAAAAGGACTGGAGGTATAACCTGTCTAACACGTTCCCAGCCCCACACACAAAAGAAAAATTAAGTACTTAGAGCAGTTGGACACTTCATCGTACTGAGCTCTGTTCTTAACAAATTATAAATAAACTTGAAGAACAACTGAAATCTTAGCACATTAACACTGCAATATGTTTTTAAGACAAATGTACTAGAAGTACAAATAATATTTTGTACTAAAGTGCAAAATATATTGTTCTTAGTGGCTTGGTAATGTTTCCCTTTCTATTGAAGTTTCTAACTCCAGTTTCCAGCTAGAATTGTTCACATTCTCCTTGATTCATTTATCTCACTAAGATTGCAAGTGGGTGTGGTAGAACACACTTTCAGACTCACTCTTTGGACTTTTATATTCAGATATCAGTATTACTTATTAAAATGTTCATTAGTGGTTTGGCTATAGATAAAAACACATGAATATTCTCAAACAAAACCGGGCAAAGCAAATCAGTCTATTGAGAGTAAATAATTGTCTGAATGAGAGTGGGTAACCTATAACAATATTATAAGGGCCAAATTAAGCAAACTAAATGCCATCATTCTTGTACTACCTGTCCATATCCAAGACTATATTTGGAAGAAACATTCTGGGGGAATAAAGGGTCTTTTACTTCAAATCATTATAAAGCAGAGTAACAATATAATGCAACAGTTCTTTCAGCATAAATAACAACCAGCTCATAATGAATTGAAGACTACACATAAGCTGGAGAAGCCTAAAAATTACTAGAAGAAAACATAAGAGATAAACATATTGTCTAGGCAATAATATTTTTGGCTACAACACCAAAAGCACAGGCTACAAAACAAATAAAGACAAATAGGAATGACATTAACCTAATAACTTTTGCACAGGAAATTTAAAAAATCAGAAGAGTAAAAAAGGCAATTTAAGGACTCAAAGAGAATACTTGTTACCATTTACTTGATAAAAATAGCAATAAAATAAGGAACTAAGTAACTCCATAGTATTAATATTAATACTACTACTACTAATAATAATAACTTGATTACAATGAACAAAGACCCAAATAGACATTTTTCAAAAGAAGTTATATAAAAGTCCAATAGGTATAGAAAAAAGTGCTCCATATCAGTAGTCATCAATAAAATATAAATCACAACTAAATTCATATTAAATGGCTGTTATTAAAAAAAAATATATAAGCTGGGCACCAGTGGTTCACCCCTGTAATCCTAGCTACTCAGGAGGCTCAGATCTGAGGATTGAGGTTCAAAGCCAACCAGGACAGGAAAGTCCTTGAGACGCTTATCTCCAATAAACCACCAGAAAACCACAAGTGGTGCTATAACTCAAGTGGTAGAGTGTTTGCCTTAAGCTATGGAGCTGAGGGGAAGTGCCCAAGCCCAGAGTTCAAGCCCCACGACTGACAAATACACACATACACACACAAGATAAAACTGAATATTGGTGAGGAGGCAAAGTGAGCATGTATATAATGTCCATGGGAGGGTAAGTTGGTATTGCTGTTTACAGAAAGTTCAGGAAATTTAAAATTAAAAAAATTTTAATTTTAATTTGTTTTAAATTTAAAATAAAACTATTTTGTGATTGACAATGCCACTTTGGGGCATATATCCAAGAAAATGAAATCAATATCTCAAAGAGCCTGATATAAATAGATCAAGAGATAGATATAGAGATAAATAGATATAAATAAATATAGATACTTTTACTGTTATTTACAGTAATCAAGATGTAGAAATAAGGTAGTAAGTATCTTTCCACAAGTAAAAAAAAGAAAATTATATATGTATATATAAAATATGTTTATTTATGTACATATATGTTTATATGTGTGTATGTATATATATAGTGCCAAAAGCACATTTTAAAAAATGAAAATACTGCTACTTGAGGCAAAATGGATTAATCTAACATTATACTGGTCAAAATAAAAGACAAAGAAAGACAAATACAGCACTATTTTGCTTTTACATTGTCTCTAAAAGGAGGTGCCTCTATAAAGGCAAAGAAGATTGGTGATTCCCAGGGCTTGTGAGGTTAAGGACACGGAACAACATTGATCCAAGGTACAAATGTTTAATGTGTGCTGACAAATTCTGGTTCACAGATATAAAAAAAAACATGCCACTAAACAATGTCTTCCACCCATAAGCATACACTGAGGAGACAACTCAGGATAGCATGTATCTTGTGTAACAGTGCAACTCCCAGAACCAATATAGAGAGCTATTTTTAATTTTAATTTTCTAGCTGGTACTGATGCTATATGAGTTTATTCATGTTGCCATGGTAACTATGTAAAATGGTTGTTTCCACACTTTATAGTTGGCCTAGTGTTTTGACATTTCAGTAATTGCTAGTGTCATAACCTTTAAAAATTGTAGATAGCGGGTACCCAGGCCAGATGCTATGAAATAAAGAAGCTGCTGTCTTCTACAGCTGTGATGTGTCACTGAAGTGACAAGAAAGTCTTCAAAGATAGGTCACTGAGGAAATGATGTGAAAGAGCTTGACCATTAAAAGATAATTTGCATTAATAAGTTATTATTAAGGCCTTGCCACACTGAACAATGCAGAGGTGGGATCCTAGGGAAATAGCTGATCTGCTACTTCATGGTATCTAAATTCTGGTCAGGAACAAAAAATAAACTATTAAAGCTAGAAAAAGTATTCATACTTTAACAAATGCTATTTGCCACTGCCAACTATTTGCCTCTTGGTATTATTGTCTTCTAGATGCTAGAGTAATAGCACTAAATAAAATAGACCAAATTACTTGCCTCCCTAAAGCATGTGTTCTCATTAGGGGGAGATACATCATAACAAAAGCAATCAGTAAAACTCTAGATAGATGGATAGGTAGATAGATAGAGATGTATCTATATATTCCTCAAAAAAATTAAAACAAGATCATTTTGTGATTGACAAAGCCTGCTTCTGATTGTATATCCAAAAAAATGAAGTCAGTATCTCAAAGGTCCTGATATAGATTGAGAGAGAGATACATAGATAAATAGATATAGTTTTATTTTGTATTATTTACAGTAATCAACATGTAGAAATAAGCTAAGTATCTTTCACAGATAAAGGGAAAAAGAAAATTATATATATATATATATGTGTGTGTTTATATATGTATGTATAGCTGTATATATAGTAACAGAAGCACAATTACATGATACATATGCACACACAAACATGCACCTATGTATGTATATACATATATGCATACATATAAATAATTTGAATTTATGTACATACATACAAACACAATGGAATATTATTTAGCACTTTTTTAAAGAAAATACTACTACTTGGGGCAAAATGGATGAATCTAGCATACTAAGCAAAATCAACAACAGAGAAAGACAAATACTACATGATTTTACTTTGCTATAAGTTATAAAAGGAGTTGAGCTTATAAATGCAAAGAAGATTGGTGATTTCCAGGGCTTGTGAGGTAAAGGAAATGGGGAAAAAATTGATCTGAGAGAGAGAGAGAGAGAGAGAGAGAGAGAGAAATCTATATAGATATCTATCTATATATTATATAGGGAGAGAAAAAGAGAGAAAAGGGATAGTCATTGATAGTAGAAAAATAAAGCAGGGTAATGAGCTTCAGAATGCTGAAGGGTGTAATTTAAGTATAGTATATAGGGATGACTTTACTGAGAAAGTGACTGTATGGAGTCCTAAAAGAGATGAGAGCATGTCATAGGTGTACATGGGAGAACATGATCCAGAAATAGGAATCGCAGTTGAAATCTAATCATAAAGATGTAACAACTGGGGGCCATTTGGGGGAGCAGAATAAAGTGGGGGAAGAGCACTAGCAGAAGGAGAAGAGGTAGAGCTTCATTGGTCATTACATTGAATTTGGCTCTTGAAAAAATAAAAAGTTGTTAGTGGATTTATGCAAAATAGTGGTTTAAACCAGAATATTTTGTGTTGTTTCAATTTTGGATTTTTTTGTTTTCAGTTATTGTCTAGTTTTGTTGCTGTTTTGGATGATATGTCTCTCTACCCACATGTTAAAGTGTTGCTGTAATGTGTAAGTCTATTAGTAAGAGTCATGGAAGTCTATGGACAGGAGTCATGTCAGTACACCAAAGGAAAACAGGAAACAAAGAAAAATGAAAGACAAGTGACAGGATAGCCTGAGAAAATGTGAAGGTAGAGCTGGAGCTGAAGTGATCTTTGGTCAGTAATCACATCATTCTAATCCATAAGCTATCTTACCTCTGATGGAGGTCTTGAATTTTGGCTAAAATATTCATAGACAAAAATGGACAGATAGTAGACTGAAAGAAAAGGCAATAGAGAACGGGAGGAGGTAAGACCGCAGCCAGACAATAAGGAATCACTCCCGCTTTCTCTAAAACCAGAGATTTAGGTTCCTGATATGCACTTCTCCCCAAAAGATCGACAACAACTATATAAACAAGCAGAAAGTCATGGGAACTGAAAAAAAATTTCCTAACTTGTACACATAAGGATGGAAAATCGAGCAAAGCTCTTCCCCATCTCCCCATCCCCGTCCAGCGGCGTGTGAAAGCGGCCTGGCGGCCGCCTGGGCCTCCAGGACACAGCAGCGGCCTGCAACATTCTGACGCTGACACCTCCACAACACCAGGCCGGACAGCGCAGAGACCAGTGAGGAGCCACCGCAACACCCAGGCCCAGAGAATTCCCACAGCACCACCAGTTCACCTACAACCAATGCAGCAGAACTGTGAGAGTGCCCGGCCGACCAGCGGCCTAATGTCTGAGCGAGGCCTAGATGCGAGGTAATGGAAGCAGTCTGGTAGTGGTTCAGTGGCAGGAGCAATCTGATGGTGGAAGCAGCCCAGCAGCCAAGCGGCAGGGGTGGTCCGGTGGTGGGATCAGCAGTCTGGACTCGGAGTGGCCCAGTGGTTGAGGGGTGGTTGCGGCCCAGAGGTGGGAGTGGTCTGGTGGCCAGAGCATGGCTCAGTGCATGTCCATTTCAGAGACTGGAATCTGATCCTTCCAGTCCCCACTCCAGACCTGACTAAGCTCCCTCCAACTAGCTCGGGGCTGAGTATACACACAGGTGTTTGCTGGCCCAGGGACCCAGTGTGGGCTAGCCTACCCAGTGTGAACTAGTCTAAGCCAAGCAAGGGCTGCCCCTTGTCAGGCGCGAACAGATCAAGCAGGGACCATGGCTCTGACAATCTCTGAACCCAAATGCCTAAATCACAACAGAGGATTACAAGATTCATGATCAATCAGGACAACAAACCAAATACAATAACCGACAACAATCCAGGGAGTGACTCCAGTGAGAATGAAGAAGAAATGGCAGACAAAAGAACAATTTAAGAAATGATGACAGAATTGGTCAATTAAACAAAAGAGGAGGTGCCAAACAACTTCAAAAGCACAAAAAAGAAATGACAAAGAAAATCCAAGACTCGGAGAAAGATATGGAGAGAAAAATAGACACACTATACACTTCATTAAAAGGTGAAATGGACACTATGAGAACTGATCTTGGAACCATAAAAGATTCAGTGTCCACAACGCAAACCACAGTGGAATCCATAGGTTACAGAATAAGTGAATTGAAATATAGAACTTCAGAAGTCGAGGATAAAACAGAGGCTCTAGAGCAAAAAGTCAAAAGTATGGAAAAAACACTCAAAACCTACCAAAGAGAAGTCCAGAAATTGGTGACTCAGCTAAGAAATCAAATGGATGAGGGGAAGAATTTATTTGTAAAGGTGTTGAGAACCTATTCAGTAAAGTAATAGCTGAGAACTTCTCCACTCTTAAGAGAGAACAATCTCATCTGCTTAACAGAAGCATATAGAACCCCCAGTAGACTGGATCCAAGAAGCAACACTTCTAGACACTTCATAGTAAAAATATCAGATATGAATAGCAAGGAACTGATTTTAAATGTCACAGAATTAAAGAAGGAGCTATATTACAATGGAAAGAAAATCAGAATCACTGCAGACCTCTCCACACAAATCCTCAATGCAAGAAGAGCCTGGAATGGTATAATCCAAGCACTGAAGATTAACACCTGCCAGCCCAAACTGATCTACCCAGTGAAGTATCATTTATATTAGATGGTGAAACCAAAACTTTCGATGACAAACAAAAATTAAAGGAATTCATTATCACTAAACCAGCACTACTAAGCATTCTAAAGGGATGACTAAAATCTGAAGAAAACAATCAAAGTCAAAAAAACATCAGACAAAAATCACTAGATCAATTTAGTAAACATAGCAAGAGGGAAAAAACAAAATATAGGAAATCAAGAAAATGTCAGGAAACATGAGACATCTCTCTATAATAATTCTAAATATTAATGGATTCAATTCTCCAATCTGAAGGACAGCAGATTGGATCAAAAATAAGATGCATCCACTGTTTGTTCTGTTTGGAGTTATTTTTCAGTTGATTAAAGCTTCCACGAATTATGAAATATGTCTTTTATTATTTACTTGTATGTAACATTTATTTAATAAAGATATTAATCTCTCATCTTAGATAAAAGAATTCAGATACAGACATTTGCACAAAATAACATACCTTAAATATAAAGAACCATCAAGAATGTCATAAAGGCCATCAAGCTAACTTATAATAGAACAAAAGGGCAATGGGAAGAAATAGGGATAGAATGAAAGACAAAAGCTGCAGCCAAGCCTTTGATTAACTTGACACACAGTTTAAATATTTGAGAACTAATACAACACAACTTACTTAAGTATTAAGCAAGGCTCTATGATGAAATCTTATTTAGGAAGATCTGATTATTAATTTTTATGTTATAGTAATTTTACCACTAATAATAAACCTAGGCCAAGCGTTTTCTTCAATGATTATTCCTTCTAATAGAATAGTCCTCAGATTCAGATACCACTCCTGTTAGGTACTCAGGTCATGATGTAGCCAAAAGGTAGTTTAGGTGCTCAACAAGTTAATTTCATTTCCCTGAGTCCTTAAGAAAATGTCGATTGCAAATCTAACTTGATATATCTGACTATTATTAACCAACATAGTTAAGTGATATGTGTCATTTATAGGCCTGCTGTCTAAAAATTCACGGATTATACTGGGTTTCCGTTCTCCTTTCTATATCCAAGTGACCGCAAGATAAGAATGTGTGGATATCAAAGTCATATGCAAGAAAAAGTTGGTTGCCTGAATCACTTGAAAGATTTATGATTGGCCTAAGAACTGTTGTGTGAATAATAAGTAATCTATTATGTTAAGCTATTGGATACTTGAAAGTTGTTAATTATCTTGACTTGCTACCTTCTGATTATTCCCAACGGGCAACAATTCCCAGGCTTTTTGCAGGATGTGTAAATTCCAGTCAACACCAAAATGACTACAAGAATTAGAAAAAATCTATCTGTTACCATGGTAACTCCCACTTGCCCTCTCAATTCAATTTATTTTTGGAGTTTATCCAGGGTATTTGAGCTGTGGCTTCCAAAATACTTCCCTGCTTAGTTTGAGGCATTATAAATATTAGAACAGACACTACATATAACCTAAATGGCACTTGATTTCTTTTCATTGAGTGATTTTGTATGATGTTATTTATGACACCTCTATAGTATTTTATTTCTCAAGTTATCACTTTTTAAAATATACATGAAGCAAGATCCTAAGCTAGAGTTATGAGTTATGTGGTAGGATGCGATCACTGCTGAACATTTGATCTCTTTAGGTATTTTAGAATTTATCTCGGATGCCTTTAATATTAGATTATACATGATAAGTAAAAAATAAATAAAATGGGGCTGAAGGGCAGTAAATATTAGGAATGAAGAGAATAATGTGTCTTGGGTACTCAATGCTTAATGATACAGTTAGCATTTTAGTTGAGTGCTGATTATGAGAAGAAAATTAAAGGCAAAGTAGTTATTCCAAACATAGTAACACTAAGCTTATTAAAGACCAAAGTTGAGAAAACAGAGAGGCGCTGGTGGCTCACGCATGTAATTCTAGCTACTCAGGAGGCTGAGATCTGAGGAACACAGTCAAAAGCAGTCTGTAAGACTCATAACTCCAGTTAACAACAAGAAAGCCAGATGTGGAGCTGTAGCTCAAAGTGGCAGAGCACTAGCCTTGAACAAAAGAGTTCAGGGATAGAGTCCAGGCCCTAAGTTCAAGCCACACAATTTAAAGAAAAAAAGGAAACAAACATAAGGCCCATCAAGTAATAGAGGATAAATAAGTTCAATCAGAGTAGATGTATCCAATAGTAATAGATAAAGCTGATCATTAAAGTTGGGAAAAGAAAAAAAAAATTAGAAGTGTGCATGCTAGACCATGATTTATGTTTTGTTTTTTTCTTGTTGTTATTGTTTTCCTGGAATCTAGGCTTAAACTAAATGCCCTGAGCTTGCTTTGTTTTTTCTCACAACTTGTACTCTATGGCTTGACCCACACTTCCAGCCCATCTTTTTGCTAGTTAGTTGGAAATAGAATCTCAGACTTTTCTGTTTAATTTGGCTTGGAACCAAAATCCTATAGATCTCAGCCTTCCGAGTAGCTAGGATTACAGTTGTGAGGGGTACATAACTGGATATTTCTCATATGTAATTTTTTTAATGATAGGAAGAAAATGTGTAATCAAAAATCACATTTTAAAATACCAATCTGAGTGCCTATTCAGATTTATTGGATAAGGGGAAGATTAGCATTGTATACAAAGAAGGAAAAAAAATTATGGGATTTTAGTTACTTGGAATTTGAGAGTGCTATGGAACCTACTTACTATAAGGAAAAATGTTGGGGTACACTTAGAAATGTCTTAGTGAAGAATATGAAACAGATTACTTTCCAATTTTTTAGATGTTTGAAAAAGTGTTAATAGAGGAAGAGGAAATTAGAAAATGTTCTAATAGGAATAATTCTCCATTAAAAATATAGTTCTACTTAAAATATTTCTAATTTGAAGTCACACAGACAGATGTGTGCAAGTAGAAGTTTTGCAGATACCTTCATGACCTGCAGTAATAATGAAGAATTCCTTGTGCAAAATTACTAAAGGGTTAGAAGACAGTATGGAAGCATAAAATAGTCAAAGCTAGATATGAATGAAACTGTTTCTAAGATGTACCTTTCAGATAGTAACTACAAGAAAAAGCAATATACTTTGGACCTTAACAGGTTCAAAAAATTGACTGATTCATGAGAGGTGGGTTGAGAGAAATCAAAAGAGGGCATGCTGAACACCTCAGAGCAATGTGGGTTTGGATAAGGTTTGACCTTTGATTTTATTTTCTAGCTCTGCAGCGTAATAGCTCTATGATATTGGACCAATTGCTTAAACTCTCCTCACTTCAGCTGTAAAATCTGGGTGGTATGAAGTGCCTCCTTCACAGAGACCTTAAGAGAACATGGGATGGATTTGAGGAAGCACTTAGCATTATACCTTAGTCATCCATAGACTGGAACTGGAAGGTCAGAGTTCCGGTACTGTCAGGTTCTGATAATGTCTCATTCCATTTCCTGCCTTGATGATGGACCAGACCCAGGTGTCTCTAATTCTAAAAACATAAATGCATCCCAAAGTTTCTGCCTTCTCTACTTTATTTTATATAAGCCAAACAATCTTCCAAAGCTGATGATTACAGCTTCATTATATGAATTTTGGAGAAGTTATATAACTCAGCCCATACCATGTAGTTGCTGGCACTGTTAGTAATATGCAATAAATTATATCATTGTTAAAAGTATTTTGTTAGTATAGTATCTTTCTCTGTGCATCCTAAAGCTTCAGAAGAAGTTAAAAGAAATTCTAAAAAAACAATTCAGATAAAAATTATATTATATTCTAATAGTATGTAAAAACTCACCCAATGGGAGTCACAAATATCTGTTGGTTACCGAGAAGCAAATCACAAGAGTTTCATACCTTTATAGATTATCTGGAAACTCTTTTGGCTACTAATGTTTTGTGTTAAAACATTTTGCATATTATCCTGTAATTAGCATATGTTGTATCTGAAAGAAATCTGGCAAGATATAAAATTTCATTTCAAAGTTCTTTTATGATTAGAAACATTTTATCTAGTCTCTGCTACGTGGCTTGTGACATATAGTGAAGGCTGACATTGCTCATGACACATTGCACTTACAAACTGACATGTTGAATTGAAACCCCCTTGTACAAGTACTTAAAGATAACCTTTTTTAAAAGAAAAAATAATAAAAGCGGAGTTTATCAGCCACTTTCTAACTTTCTAATCTTGGGAATAGTTCTGTATCTAGTCTAACCTATAAAACATGTTCTCAATTTACAGAGCATTTTTGGAAGTTATGATCAAGAAAATATGGATCTAGAAGTTTACTGTTTAGCTACCTGGTTAAACATGAGCCAAGAACATAACATCTGCTCTATTTCTCTAATATCTGCTGGGGCTCCCTGCCTACTACTTCTGAGTTCTACCTGGAATCTGTGTTTTTCTGAGCTGTTGTATTTAGTCCTTGCCTTAAACTAAAGGTTATTTCTTATTATTGGGAATGTGTTTTTGTTTGTTCTTTATTGTTATTATTGTAATTAATAAATCTCAACATTCCCTCTAGATTAATAAAGTACATGGTTCTTCCATACCTACTATTCTATAGATTAATGAGGGCACAATGCTGATGCTTAATAACCTTTAACCTTAATCTTGGTTTCTATATTTACCCAACACTCCTGAAGACAAGAAGAATTTGGACAGGTTCTAGGACATTGATAGATCACCTTCATATGGTGCAGAAGTACCATGGATTTAAACACTAGAGACATAAGTACAACCTTTTCTGTTTTGCCCAAGCATGAAAGGAGCTAACATGGGCACATTTTTACTTGCAAGCAAGTCATCTTCTCTCAGTGTGTCCAGGATCATAAACCAACTTGCCTACATGCTAGAAATCCTGGCTGTTTCCATTGTTGGTTCTAGAGATCTTTCATCTGTCCCTCATACAGCTGCCATGTCTTTATTTTTTTTAAGATTTGAATCTAGGGATAAGGATTAAGTCCCTTTGATTTTAAATTTAAGTTTATTTCATTTCAAATAATCATGGACTACATAATAAAAGTCATGATGATTTCACAATTCAGACATAGTCAGTGTTGGATAAGACTATATTCTTAGTGAATCTTGAGCAGATGTGTGATGATAGTCTCTATTCCTAGATCCCCAGCCCTAATACATTGTTATGGTTACCAGAGAGAGGACAGACATGAGCTCCTGTCTTAAAGAATTCTATCAAATGCCACTCAGCCACCTTCATGACCCAAGCAGTAGCCAAGGTAGAAAACAAGCTTTATTAATACTGTGTCCACACTCCAAAGAACTGAAGTCTCATAACCTCAAACTTTCCCTTCCAGTGTTCTCTCTCTGCATTATCTAGAAAAGAGAAACAAAGGCAAAGATTGAGAGTTTCCATGGGGGCAGTCCCAGTTACCTTGGTCTAAGTGATCATTAATTCCTGCCATTATCCCAGGAATGGCTGAGCAGAAGGTTTCTGCTGCTTAGGAGTATAGCTGTCATAGATGACTGTCTATTGTCATAGATGATCAATTTATGAGATAAAGTTTCAGGAGAGATCTGAAGGAGGGAAGAAAAAGAATATAATGCGAAGGAGAAACAAAATATTGTTAGCTGAGTCAGGGACTGAGATCAGTTCATCTTTGCTTCTAGCCCAGAAGAAAATGGAAATGTATGACATGTGGTAAACCACTGCACAAAGGGAGGTGGTTTAAAATCTGGGAAAGTTAGCTGTTGCTAGACAACATGTGGAAAGACTTAGCAAACAAAACTGTTGTTTTAATTAATTGTCTCACAGGCACTTGGCAAGTTTTCTGCAGTAAGGGCTCCCTTGGATCCTGACTTTTGCAGTTCCTTCTTTCAGATTCCATTTTGCCATTCTTCCTCCTTTCCATGTTTCTTGGTGATTTGAGAGAAGGCAGAGAAGAAGATATGAACAAGGTTTCCTTATACACTATCAGGCAATATTTAATTAACTTTCTTCAGCAAACAAAGAAAATTATGTTAAGTAAGCCAGGCCCAAAGAAACACAGATCTCATGGTTTCCCTTATTTGCAATAACTAGTATATGTCTGAGTCAAGCAGAAAAGGTCAGATAAGTTGATGTTAGAGGAATGAACCCCAAGGTAAGTATTCAAACTTTTTTTTTCTTTCATGCAATTGTTTCTAACATATTTATAAGATGATTTCTTTGTTGCTTTGTATGTCCTTCCCCCACGGTATAACCCATGCTTTCACTGTATTTGATGTTGGTATAATTTGTGGAGGGAAAGGGAAAAAAACAAATCATTTAACTAGGGATAGAGATGGACCCATTGCAACAATGAGATGTACAAGTTATTATGTCAAAAAACGAACTTTACAACTTTGGTGGGGGGAGGATCAAGTGGGGGGGGGGAGTATGGGAAGGGATGGGAAGGGGAAACAAAGAGGAGACAACAATGCTTGAGAAGAAATCTACTCGTTATCTTGTCCATGTAATTGTAACTCCTCTGTACGGTATTCTCACAATTAAAAAAAAATTTAAAAAAAAAAAAAAAACAAAGAAAATTCAGCTGGAAATTCTTTCTCTCAACTGAATCACCAGCTCCCAATAGCCCCAGGTAACAGGACAGTGTTTTCCCCTTTGAAATCAGCCTCCAGGGTGCCAGGGCTCCAGGAGAGAAAACGTAGGAGCAGTGAACTTAACATCTGTATTTTCTTTTTCAAATACTTTGGCTCAGGAAATCTTTAATCTAGGGCTGTGCTTTGGATTAAAATTAAATAATTTGCCATGGCTGGACTACAGCCAGGCAAAGAAACTCATAAAACACTGATTAGAGCCACGACATTAATTATTGTAAAAGTGAATACTTTAATTAGAACTTGCATAACCAGCTGATAACAGGTTGCTTTTCCAAATAACAATTTGACTCATGTCATGATTTGGGTTGCAATCACTGGAATCCAATTTTAGCTTGATTCCATTAAGCAAATTAAATAAATATAAATAAGTGTCACTATTTGGAAGAATATTGGACTCTATCAGAATGAACTTGTAGCTGGAAAACAAAAGTTGAGAAAGTGGACTGGCTCCTTAGACTTCCAAGAATCAGGAAGCTCAGCTTTTGGTAATTTCACCAATATCATTGCATTTGACCCAATGTCCAACTTCATTGCAAATGCATACTAGCATGCTTCTGTTTTACTTCACTTCAAGATTCCCAAGAGGGAACTTCCAGTTTACTGAGCCTTGCTTACATTTTCATTTACCTTCGTTCAGAAATGGAGAGTAGAGGAGGATAAAGTTACTTCAGCTTCCCTAATGAATGGATCAGATAGCCTTCTTCAATCTAAGCAAAATGAAGAGTTCATCAGATTTTGTATTCTAGGCAGCCAAACTTTGGAGATTAATAATTTAATTTAATTTAATAATTTAATTTAATAATTTGGGACAATATAAGTGGTCTCATTACTGTTATCATTACCATAATGAACATTTGATAAGCAATTACTTGTTTATTAGGCTCTGGGCTTACACTTTCTATATATTGGCATATTTTATAATGTGTTCCCTTCAGTTTTAAGATATACTATCAAGGTACTTTTATTGAAAATGGAAGAATTAATATTTAGAGGGTGTAAATTACTTTCTCAAGATTGTAGTGAATGGCTAAGCAATCTAAAATCTGTTGTGTGACTTCAAATATGATAAGCCATATGTATATTACAGAATTTATCTCTTAACAATTTTAAGACAATGTTATTGATTTTAGACCACTCTACATGTTTCACATTTGCTAAAACCTCTAGTGACCAAAACTGTTCTGATATGACATTCAGTAAGTATTTCTAGAATGAATATATGAATGTATAACAACAACTCTGGCAATAATGATTCCTAAAAATAAGGGAATTCTTTGTTTTTTCTTCTTTTTCCTTTTTTTTTTTTTTTGCCAATCCTGGGGCTTGAACCCTGAGCATGGACACTGTCCCTAAGCTTCAAAGTGAGTGCTCTATCATTTGAGCCACAGTACCACTTCCAGCCTTTTTGGGTTTTGTTTTGTTTTGAGTAGTTTGCTAGAGATAAGAAAGAATCTCATGGAGTTTCCTGCCAGGGCTAGCTTCCAATGGTGATCCTCAGATCTCAGCCTCAGAGTAACTGGGATTACAGGGGTGAGCCACCAGCACTAGGCAGGAATTCTTTCTAAAGGACAACGTCTCAATTCTAAATTTAGCCTTTGGGCCAGAATGAAGTTTGGAAAACTGGTCTAATCTAACTTCAAATTTATAGAATACAAAATAATATTAATCTGTAATAATCATAAAATTGTTCCTAGCTTCCTCTTACTAGTTCACTCAAATGATTCCCCCTTAGTTTTCAGATATTATTGATGTTGTTACTTTACAGATGAATAAACTCAGGCTCAAACAAATTTACTGGCTTGCCCAGGCAATAGCATATAACTTAGAAAGGAAGAGCTACAATTTAAATCTATGTCACTAGAATCACATTTGTATTATTTGACTGTCTGCTGTAAATGAAAACTTAATTTAGACCTTTGCAAAATTGTGTGAAATTGCAAATTCAGTCACTCACAAAGTATTCTTCAAGGAGATTTAGTCTACTGGTTTCTATTACTGGATCTTGTTTTCAATGCTTGGTGTTTAATATCAGTTCATTGGAAATGATACAAACCTTGTTGCATGGATAGCAGTTAAGTGGGACTAAGATGAGGAGGGGTTTTGTTTGTTTGTTTGTTTGTTTTTTCTGGAGAATGGTTTCTCACGTTCCTTTGTGATTCTTTATGTTAATATCACAAGGTGGCTGGAAATATTTTCATCCCACATTCAAGCCTTGGGTGGTTTACAGTTTGATGTGATTTTACTCTGTCATTAGATAAGTCTTCAACATATATGCACCTGTTTTCTTATGTTAAAAGCAATTAAGCTAGTCTGTTAGCATCTGTTAAATATCTGGTAATAAGGCTTTTTATGCCTAAGTTAGAATGCTAACTTAGCTTACTACCCATTATTAATAAGTCAAACTGTCTCACATCTAATCTCTCATTTATGCCTCAGTGCTACTCTCAGAAATTAGTGGGAATGATAATTGTCATTCTCAGGTTGAGAATGATGACATTCATTAGAGTGAGAGATGACAGAAAGCTATTATCCTACCTACTCAGGATATAGAAACCAGAACACCAAGTTTTGAAGCTAGCCCTACCAGTTTATCTGAAACACAGACTAACCTCAAAAGTTATCTGAAATTCAAACTAAACTGGAAGTATGGTTCAAGGGGTAAAGCGCTTGGCTACCAAGCTCTAGGCCCTGAGTTGAATCTACCCTCTTGAGAGAGAGGTAGAATGAGAGAGAGAGAGAGAGAGAGAGAGAGAGAGAGAGAGAGAGAGAGAGAGAGAGTCCTTGTTATGTTAATAAAAAAGGAAAATAGTTCCATATTTTAGAGGTCATCTATAGTATCCAATTAAACTGGGTTTTGAAATTCTACTTTATTTTCTTTCTATTGGTAATTTCCATGCCTTTTAATACCCACATTAGAATTTGATCCAGAACTTTTGATTCTGGTTCCCATCCTGGTAGAGGCATCTTCAAGGATGAATAACTTTGAAATGGACTTAGATTTGCATAATGGCTTCCCTCCAGCTATCTCTTTTGGTTGCCAACACTTTTCCTGGGGCTGTTCACAGATGTCTGCTTCCAGGGTGGAAAATGGGGGAAATAAGGACTTTTGATAGGGAATCAGAGAGAGTTGTGGAGTTTGGCTTTGGCCTCCTTAGATCACTGAAAGTTTGAGCAGGACCTAAGAAAATATGATGTATTTGGGGGAACATTGTTTGGACTGGGGTGAAAACTGGAAGATACTGGATAAGGTATTTTCCATGGGATTTGATATTATTTGGGAGAAATTTCCACATTGAGTCTATCTCGCACTGGTGTTGCAAAATCTGGTGTCTGGTTTGCAGGCACCTACTGCATTGTTTCTTTATGCCACTATGTATTTTGCCCTCTCAGAAACCAAATCATCTTTTCTAAGCAAAGGCAATAAAATTATGGTTAACTTGTATGTTTGTTGTAAGTGTTCAGTGAATTAATGACTATAAAACACCTGGCATCCAGCATCTGTGAGATACATGGTTTTCCCATCTCTTCTCCTTTAGTGACTGCCTTTGATATATTTCAGAATAGAAAAACACATAAGATACTCATTGTCATGGCTGAGAGATTGTTGCCAATATAAAGTAACACAGACTATAAAGAAGTTAGTGCTATTCCTATAGTAATTACCACATTTTGGTATTTTTTTTAAAAGATACTTTCTACATTAATCAAATCTGTTGTACTAGACATGGTTATGAATCATTTTGTGGCTGAATTCTTCACCAAAGTTTTATATACAGCAATGTAACTTTCTTTATTTAATCTTGTACTTCATTTCAATTAGAGTGCTTATTGTAAGAGATAGGGCTCCCATTTAGCATGCTTGTTATATTTAATTAGAAGTAAATCTTAATGGAGGCTAAATTTTTCTGTGCTGCTTCATGTTAGAAACTTAAAGTCCAGAAAATATTTTGAATAGATAAATATAATAGTTCTCAAATGTTTTAAAAAGTAGCAAGTGGTAATTTTACAAATACTTGTCTAGTCACCCCATGCATGTGAACTGTGCTGTCTGTAAAAATACCAAGCTGGTACCTGCCACAGAGAATTGACATCTGCATGCATGATCTCTTACTATCAAAATTCCATAAAAAAAAAAGAAAGAAAGAGAGAGAGAGAGAGAGAGAGAAAGAAAGAAAGAAAGAAAGAAAGAAAGAAAGAAAGAAAGAAAGAAAGAAAGAAAGAAAGAAAAAAGAAATATCATTTTAAAAAATCCTTTTCAAAATGAGGTAAGTTTGAAAAGAATAATTAAGTTTTGCCTGGGAAACTGTATTTTGGACTCACAGCCAAAAGACTGTATTTTAAAATATTAAATAGAGGGCTGGGAAGGTGGCTCAGTGGTAGAGTGCTTGCCTTGAATGAATGAGGCCCTGGATTTGATTCCTCAGCACCACACAAGCAGAAAAAGCCAGAAGTGGTGCTATGGCTCAAGTGGTAGAGCACTAGCCTTGAGCTGAAGAGCTGAAGGACAGCACTCAGGCCCAGAGTCCAAGCCCCACGACTGACAAATATATATATATATAGATGTATATTAGATAGAGATAAAAAAGCCACACATTTAAAAGGAGAAGGAGGAATAAGAAGAAGAAGAAAAAAAAAGAAAGCCACACATTTTCAGAAAACACCATGAAACATAGCCTAAAAAAGAATTGTGGCAACGAAAATGGACAGACAGGGTCGAGGACAGCACTCGTCTAGGAGTCAGGTCTTGTACTAAGAAGACTGTGATGATATGGTTTTGGCACACATTCTTTTAAATAATATTATAACTGCTCTCCTTCCTATCTCTGTTGCATTCCTTTTTCATTCACACTCCATATGGACGTTCCTCAAAATACTGTAATATGAATGAAAGAGATATGCTATCTGAAGGAACATATCCATTAGATTTGCCTACTGGCTGCTCATGGAGTTCATCATTTGAATTTAAAATTTGATGTTCTGCACGCAGAAGTATGCAATCCCTGTGGAGCTTCTGACGCTCCCGGAAGGAGCCTCTCCTTTCTGCAGCTGCTCCGCTCATTTGCATTTCAATATGAGCATTTAGAGGTCAACTGCCAGTATTCCAGACACAGTCAGGAACTGAAAACACTGCCCAAGAAACTAGTTTCTCTGCTGGCTTGGGCACAGCTCTGGGCTCCACACTGCTTGGAGGGGCACAGAGAGGGTTGGGCAAGTGACGCTGCCATCAGCTAGCCTCCTTCCTCCATAGACTCTGTCCCACTCTAGGTCACTCGTCTTTGTCTGAGCCCCGGAACCCAAAACAATCTTTTTTTCTTCTTTTTTTATCTTTAAGGAGTGGTACAAAGGGATTTCAATTCCAGAAGTTAACTTATGAGTACAGTTATGAGTACAATTTTTGTTGATCAACATCACTTCTTTCTTGGTTCTCTCCCATCTCTCTCAACATATTCATTCCAATCATTTATTTCATTAATCTTGTTTATTTATTTGTTTTTGCCAGTGCTGGGGCTTGAACTCCAGACCTGGGCGCTGTCCCTGGGCTCCTATTGCTCAAGGCTAGCGCTTGACCACTTGAGCTACAGCACTGCTTTCAGCTTTTTCTGTGATTAATTGGAGATAAGAGTCTCACAGACTTTCCTGCCTGACTTGCTCCAAGCCCCCATCCTCAGATCTCAGCCTCTTAAGTAGTTAGGATTACAAGCATGAGCCACAAGCACCGGGTTTATTTCATTATTCTTAACATATGCTCCTACCTGAAACTATATTATAACACTTGTTTTCTGTCTGGACCACTCACTGAATGTTTGTTGGATTGTATATATAGTAAGTCTGTATGGTCTTAATACTTTAAATTTAATAATTTAATATTAAATAACAATAATGTAATGGTTCATCATTATATTGATAGTGATAAACAAGAGCAATGTGAGCCCTCCATAGAGTGAATTGTCTATTCCAAACAAGTATCAGAATCCTATGATAGATTTAGAGGCTTCTGTATAAAGGTAGGTGTTTAATAATACAAAATAAAGGAAAAGATTGTCCCCTATAAACTAAGTGTGCAGATCTGAGATGAACATGATGATTTTAGCCTTCATGTTGATAATTCCAGTACATGGCAGAAAGTATCTCATGCACAACATAACACAACTTGTGTATAAGATTAATCTTGGCTTGGCAAGGAGGCTCTACTCTCTGTCCTCTCAGGAAATAAAGGAGAGTGTCATCCGCTGTGTATAACTAAAATACACTTGTCAAATTGTTAAGGTATGTGATAATTCAGAACATAAATAGTAGAGATAACTTGTTTTGGTGCAATGTGTTGTTTTTTTTCATTTCAAAGTTAGAGTAGAACAACCCACCACCTTCTTACAGCTTCTTATAGTCACCTATTTAGAAAAGGCTGCAAATATTCCCTATACCCTCCTTCCTTGTATTCTCCTCTCACTGGTAAGTGGATGGAGAATAGTAAGCACAATCTGAAAATATTTTTGTGACTCTACTAGGACTAACAAAAGTAATTAAACTGGTGGGTTTTTTTTTCCTTCACAGTCTGGCCTATGCCAGATTATAATGGCTCATACCTGTAGTCAGAATTATTCCAGAGGCTTAGATCAGAAGATGGAGGTTTGAAGCCAGCCCAAGAAGAAAACGTCCATGAGATTCTTATCTCTAATTAACTAGCAAAAAGATAAAAGTGAAGACATGGCTCAAGTAGTAGAGCACCAGCTTTGAGCAGGCAAGGGAGGGAGATAAATGGCAGCACCTAGACCTTGAGTTCATGTCCCAGTACAAAAAAAGAAAGAAAGAAAGAAAGAAAGAAAGAAAGAAAGAAAGAAAGGAAGAAAGAAAGAAAGAAAGAAAGAAAGAAAGAGAGGGAGGGAGGGAGGGAGGGAGGGAAGGAGGAAGGAAGGAAGGGAGGGAGGAAGAGAGAAAGAAAGAGAGAAAGAGAGAGAGGGAAAGAGGGAAGGAAGGAAGAAAGGAAGGAAGGAAGGAAAGAAGGAAGGGAGGAAGGGTGGGTCAGGAGTTTTCAACCAAGTTGCTGAAAGTATCTTTAAATCACAGCTCCTTTGCCACTCATAATGAAAATAGCATTACTTAAGGAATTAGGAGAGAAGGAGGCAGGGGCAGCTGCCACCAACTAAAGTTATATCTTTTCTAATGTCCTTTTTCTCCCTTGTGGACTTAGCATCTTCATCTGTATAATGAGTTTATTAAGCCAAGTTAGAAGCCACAATCTCAGATGAGTTCATGGGAAAGAAAGATGATATAGAAGAGGAGAGAGTTCTTATTTATTATGTAAGACTATGAAAATGGAGTTTTCTATCTTCTGATTTTTCAAAATGAGTCTTCATAGATGGTTATATGAAATTTCTATAAAAAGGATTTTGGTCAAGCAAAGTATATCTAAAAGTCAAATTCAGCCCAAAGTTATCCTTTTTCAAGCTTTCCACTAGATAGGCTCTAAGTCCCTTGCATCTCGACATTTTCTAACACTGCTTTGTTAACAGACTTATTTCCTTTGCTTAATATCAACTAAGCTCCAAAGTTCTGGTCCCAAGATGAATTAAGAACATGTTTTGTGGGCTGTAAAATTAAATTGTAATCACAGGTTGGAAGGTTTCAGTTTCTGCTAATGTTTTCAGAGACTTCTGATTTGATTATGCAACACTAAATTTGGGCTTGAATATTAAGTACTATAAATCAAAGATCAGTTTTGAATAAAGGAAAATGAAAGGAAGAGCCACCATTCCGTTTTTATTTCCCCTCTTCAGACAGTTGGAAATAGCTGGCAAGTTTGGGTTGGCACATAACCTTAGCCCAGGCTGGTCCTGGTTTACAACCTGCCCCCCAACCCCCACTGAAAATAATCCTTGAACAAAGTAAATACTACTAAAGGAAGTCCAATTCTTTCAATCACTAACATGCCAACTAACTAACATACCAACTCTCTCCTAGAGTTTAGTGGGTGAGAAAGAAGTCTGGGTAAAACAGACCATTTTATTTTGCACACTTGGCCTTCACACTTTGCTTAATGAGATGTAATGCCTTGAGTCTTCACAAGCTCCTATTACTAAATCTGTTCCTGAAAATGCTCAGGATGATTTTATTTTGTTACTTTATTTTTAAGGACAAAGATTTTATCTGTTTTGTGTTTGTGTCACCCAGCAGAGTCTGAAACACAAGAGGGATTCAATAAATATCCTTTTAACCAATAACTTAATTAATCTTTGAATGAGTCAATGAATAAATTAACTAATGAGGCAGAATTTCTCTCCAGGGCCAAAGCTACAAGAACAAAGGAACTGAATGTAACTCTTTGAGTTCTATTAAGCCATCTGAAGGGAGATTATATAAACCAAACAGGAACAGAGAGTTTAGAAGTGCAAATGGAAAACCAGTAAAAGTTGATGGATCACTAATGTCACTTGTAAATGATCATGTACATTCCCTTTCAAAATCAACCATTCCCTTTTAATATCAACCTACATTTCTGGAATTTTATTCATCCATCAAGAAAAATAGTGTATGGCTGGGAAGGTGGCTTAGTGGTACAGTGCATGCTTACCATACATGAAGCCCTGGGTTTGATTACTTAGTACCACATAAACAGAAAAAGCTGGAAGTGGAGCTGCGGGTCAGGTAGTAGGGTAGTAGCCTTGAGCAAAAGAAGCTCAAGGACAGTGTCCAGGCCCTGAGTTCAAGCCCAGGACTGGCAAAAAGAAGAAAGAAAGAAAGAAAGAAAGAAAGAAAGAAAGAAAGAAAGAAAGAAAGAAAGAAAGAAAGAAAGAAAGAAAGAAAGAAAGAAAGAAAGAAAGAACAAAGAAAGAGAGAAAGAGAGAGAGACAGGGAGGGGGTGGAGGGAGGGAGGAAGGAAGGAAGAAGGAAGGAAGGAAAGAAGGAAGGGGAGGAGGAAGAGGAGGAGGAGGAGGAAGAGGAGGGGACATGTTTTCCCTCATATGTGGAAGTTAGTTCTAAAGTATAAATATATATAAAACATATATGCATATGATCTTTCATATACATTTATACACAAACATACTGACCACAGTATGTATGCTGTACATGGGGAAAGAGTAAAATGGTGTATTTCCTTTAAACAACTAATTTACAGTTTAATCAAATGAATACCAGGAAGCTGAAACATGTTGTCAAAGGGAGGAAAGGTCAAGGAGAGCCAAGAGCAGAAAAACGGACAGAAGAGTGGTGGGTGAATACACCTTAATATGCAATGTACATATGTGAAAAGGAAACCAGATAATTTGGGGGGGGGGCAGGATTGGGTGAGTTTAGGATAGATGGGGGAGGAGAATGGAAAGAATGACATTGATCAAGATACACAGTATTTATAAACTGACTTCTTGAATTGAAATCTCCTTGTACAACTACTTACAGATAATTTTAATTTAAAAAATAAAATAAAAGCTGATGGGGCTGTAATATCACTTCTACTTGAATCAAGCAAATTCTCTCTCAGTATCATTGCAGGGTTCTCCAAATTTTATTTATTTTTTTTATTTTTTTTTTTAAATTTTATTTTATTTTATTTGAGAACATAGTGTACAGAGGGGTTACAATTACATGGGCAGGATAATGCATACATTTCTTACCAAGCATTGCAGCCTCCTCCTTTGTTTACCCTTCACCTCCCTTCCCAGCCTCCCCCCTCCCCCACACCCAATCATAACGCCCCCCCCCCCACACCGACATTGTAAAGCTGGTTTTGACATGACATTTTGTACTTCTCATTGTTGCAACAGGTCCACCTGAATCCTTAAACGACTTGTTTGTCCCCGTCTCCTCCACATGTTATACTGACATCAAATATAGTGAAAGCGGGGGTTACACTGTGGGGGAGGAACATACAAAGCAACAAAGAAATAATCTTATAAATGCGTTAGAAACACATGCATGAAAGAAACAAAAACATTAAAATACATATTTGAGGGTTCGTTTTCCTAACATCACATTCTCTGACTTTTTCCGCTTGACTCATACCTATACTAGATATTGCAAATAAGGGAAACCATGGGACCTATGTTTCTTTGGGCCTGGCTTACTTCACTTAATATAATTTTTCCCAAGCCTTTCCATTTCCTAACAAATGGGGAAATGTCATTCTTTCTGATGGAGGCATAGAATTCCATTGGGTATATATACCACATTTTCTTGATCCATTCATCTACTGAGGGGCATCTGGGTTGGTTCCATATCTTAGCTATGGTAAATAATGCTGCAATAAACATAGTTGTGCTGGTAGCTTTAGTGTGGTCTTTTTTGTAAACATTAGGGTAAATGCCCAAAAGTGGGATTGCTGGGTCATAGGGGAGTTCTATGTAAAGTCTTTTGAGGAACCTCCATACTGCTTTCCAAAGTGGTTGAACAAGTTTACATTCCCACCAACAATGAAGTAAGGTTCCTTTCTGTCCACATCCCCTCCAGCATCTGTTGTTAGAGTTCTTGATTTTTGCCGTTCTAACTGGAGTGAGGTGATATCTCAATGTTGTTTTGATTTGCATTTCTTTTATGGCTAGGGATGTTGAACATTTCTTCATGTGTCTATTGGCCATCCTTCTTTCTTCTTCAGAGAAGCTTGTCTTTAAGTCTTTCGCCCACTTACTTATTGGGCAGTTGTTTCTTTGAGGATTTGTTGTTGGGTGGTTTAATTTTTTGAGTTCCAAGTATATTTTAGATATGAGACCCTTGTCCGTTGTATGGCTAGTAAAGATCTTCTCCCAATCCGTGGGCTTTCTATTGATCTTGCTAGCTATGTCATTTGCCCTGCAGAAGCTCTGCAACCTTATGCAATCCCATTTGTCCAACCTTTCTTTGATTTGTTGTGTTTCCGGGTCTCTATTCAGAAAATTTCGGCCTGAGCCGAGGAGACCCAGGGTTTCTCCTATTCCATCCTGTAATGTTTTCAGAGTGTCTGCTTTGAGTTCAAGGTCTTTGATTCATTTGGAGTTGATTCTGGTGCAGGGTGATATATAAGGATCTAGCTTTAGTTTTCTGCATGTAGTTAACCAGTTTTGCCAGCACCATTTACTGAAGAGGCTGTCTGTCTTCCATTCTATTGTTTTAGCTCCCTTATCGAAGATTAGATGGCTATAGGTCTGTAGGTTCATTTCTGGGTTTTCAATTCTATTCCATTGGTCCTGAGGTCTGTTCTTATGCCAATACCAAGCTGTTTTGATTACTATGGCTTTATAGTAGAGTTTGAAATTTGGTATTGATATTCCTCCAGCAGTGTTCTTTCCGTTGAGGAGCGTTTTTGCTATTCGGGGTCTTTTATTGTTCCATATGAATTTTTGGATTGCCTCTTCTATTTCCTTGAAGAATGAGGGTGGAATTTTGATAGGTATTGCGTTGAATTTGTAGATAGCCTTGGGAAGTATTGCCATTTTCACGATGTTAATCTTTCCAATCCAGGAGCATGGGAGGTTTTGCCATTTTTTAAGTTCTGTGTTGATTTCCTTTTTCAAGATTTTAAAGTTTTCATCATAGAGGTCCTTCACTTCTTTAGTTAATTCCTAGGTATTTTATTTTTTGTGGGGCTATTACAAATGGAGTTGCTTTCCTAATTTCAGCCACACTTTTCTCATTGTTGGCATACAGAAAAGCCATTGATTTTGGGGGATTAATTTTATAACCTGCTAATTTGCCAAAGTTTTGAATCAGCGTGAGTAATTTGGGAGTGGAGTCTTCGGGATTCCTTAGATACAAGATCATGTCGGGTTCTCCAAATTTTAAATAAAATGGTATTTTCAAGTTCTTTGTATCTTAAGAGAATTTTTTAACAGTAACTCACTTGGTTGGCTTTTGTCTATAAATATGCACCTTCCTTCCACAAGGCTCCAACCTTTGTAGAATTCACCAATCTTAGTCTTGGACTGAAGCAGTATTGTGCCACAGGGTTTAGTTCTCAGAACTCTGATATGCTGAGTAGGGTAAAAACCACGCCTGTATAACTCAGTGGGACCTAGGAATTCATATTCAATGACACAGATCATTTCGCCATGCTCCCCCTTCTATGTTCCTTCTGACCTCTTCCAGGGTCCAAGCTCTCCCACCTACTTCCTCGTCCTCTGGCAAGAAAGAGGAGATTCCAGTTTCTTCCTCGGCCTCACATTCTCTGTTCAGCGTTCTCTGTTCATGTTACTTCACTGAAAAGGAGGAGATGAAAGTGAGATGAAGCTAGAAAAATGAAAAATGAAGAAAAACCACCAGGGAAGTTCTTCAAAAATCATGAGGCACACTTCCTTTGATCACAGAGAAATCTCACCTTTAGAATTATCAGTGCCTTCTCAGCCTCCGTGGCATTTGTCTCTGTAATCTGCTATCATTACCTTTACAGGGCAGAGTGGGCAGAAAACAAAAACATTTTTTTCTCTGACTTCTGTCAATTAGTTTATCAAATATTGTCAGTTTAGAAACAGACAACAGGTTTGCTTGGATCCTTTCTGCTTTTACCTTTTGTACTTCATTGAGTTCAATTTTTAAGATATTAGAGGAAAACGAATCTAAGAAAGTAACCTGAAATGACTTGTTACCTTTCTGTTTCTTATTCTGGTGGTCTAGCCATTCTGTCCAAAGAATCCCGTTACATTCCACTAGAGATACTACATTACTCTTCTACCATATTTACTGGACCACAACTTTCCTGTAGTTTTCTCAGAAGGGAAAAATACATGGGATTTACAAGGATGTACAAGTCCACCTAACAAATCCTTTTGTAACTTGGAGATGTTTAGTCATGATTAAGTGAATGCCATTCTACAAATAAATGGTTTATAGTAAACTAATTTGTTCATCTGAGAACCAGATGAAGTATTTTGGGACACTCTTGAGGATACGCTGTTAGGTATCTGGCCTCACTCTTGTACTCAATATACGTTAGTAGTGCCCGTCATATGTCAGGTGCCATTGAGGTACAGGGGCTACAACAACAGTTGTGAACAACAAAGACCTTTGTCCTCAGAAAGTCCAAAGTGTCCCAGAAGCCAGGGGCAGAGCACATCCACAACACAAGACAAAGCAAAGCTTTAATCCTACATCAAAGGGAGAACTGCAAACACACAATTTCTGTGTAGGATGTTTTTAGTGTTAGGATGAAGCCAGAAAAAGAAGACCAGAAACCTAATCCTGGGGTAGTGGAGAGTCATGAACAATCTCTAATTACAGGAGTACTAGAATACAATGGGTAAAAATGAAGAAATAAAATGAAGCCAGAGTCATAAAATCATCTATAGATAGGGCAGGGTTCTTAGGAAGTATAATATTTCATTAAACAAATGGAAGTGACTGGTTTTAACTGAGTAACTAACTGTGATTTAGAAGGATATTAAGTATCTACATTCAAAATATATAAGTAGGGTACTTCCATGGTTAGCTCTGTCATATATACAAGTTAGAACTAATATAGAAATACATAAATAAACATATATAGATAATTTATATATCTATCTATATAGGTAATTATTATATAGATAATTTATATATCTATGTGATTATATATTTATTAACAAAAGTAATATTTCAGAAAAAAGATAATTTTTTAAGTTTAATTTTGAAATATAGATATGCAAGCCGGGAGCTGGTGGCTTACGCCTGTAATCCTAGCTACTCAGGAGGCTGAGATCTGAGGATCACGGTTCAAAGCCAGCCTGGGCAGGAAAGTCCGTGAGACTCTTATCTCCAATAAACCACTAGAAAACCGGAAATGGCGCTGTGGCTCAAGCGGTAGAGCACTAGCCTTGAGCTGAAGAGTGCAGGGATAACGCCCAAGCCCAGAGTTCAAGCCCCAAGACTGACAAAAAAAGAAAGAAAGAAAGAAAGAAAAAATATAAATATACAGGTACTTAAAAATTTTAGGAAATTCTGAAAACCCAAGGTAAGATTGTAGGAATCCAAGCTGAATAAAGTACAGAACAAGCTCAACTTCTTATCAAATGTTAAGGTTGCTCTGTCTCAGGAAGTCTGAGAGGTCCATTAGATTTCAGAGTCTGCAGAGTATACTTCTTGTGATCACAGACTCCAGATATAGATGTTATAATCTACTGCTTAGTAGCTTTGTGACATTAGGTAAATCACTTCATTGCTCCATGGCTGATTCTCTCCTAAAATAATACACACTTCATTGTTTTAGAATTAATTGATCAACATCTGCATAGCATTGAAAATAATGCCTAGCACTCTATTAGTGTTGGGGAATCCTCACGGGGTGTGGTATTTGAAGCATTGAAAAAAGGAAAGAATTACAAGGTGACTAAGGGTAGCAACTTAGAGAACAAAGAAGTCTTAAAGGCATAATCAGCAAATCATCAAGGAATCTAGTATCTGAAAAATATCTAACCACTTAATCACACCTGTGCTATTTTCAAAATGTGTCTTCATCTTCTCTATTTCTGTGTCTATGAAGCAAAGCTGCTAATATCTTTGGTCTGATCTATGGCATTTTGGTCAAGTTACTTATTAAAAGTCAAACTGCACTTTTGAGCCGCCCCCCTACTCCTACATCCTGTCTATTTCTGACTTGTTAGGCAATGGCTCTGAAAGCCACCAGTGCAAACTTAAGACCTGGACTGATCCTTGATTCTGTTTTTTCCCCTAAGTACTCCACACCCAATCCATTAGCGCATCCTGTTTATTCTGCTTTTAAGACATACTGGACAAAGCTGCCATACTTCCTCTGAATTCTATTATAGCATTCCATACATTTTTTGCTCCCTTTTTGATGCTCATTTCATTTTCCAAGAAACACATTTTTTAATGTAACCCGGCAAATACTCTAAAGCTATACAGCCTCTACTATTCTCTTACCTTACTACCTACAGGAGTAGGTAGTAAGAATCTTATAGATTTTCCTTCCTAGGCTGGATTTAAACTTCAATCCTAAACTATCAGCCTCCTAAGTGCCCACCTAAAATTGTTTCTTCTTATTGCCTCTGGTTCTAAATCTGACAAGTTATGGCAGTACATTCCATAACGGTTGAAGATCCATGAAAGTAGTTAATTTCAATCTCTTTCTAAGATTCAGTCTCTTTTTTAGTCCTCAAAGATGATACATGATGCATATGCACCACGGCTGCCTCTGCTCTCCAACATACTTCCCTAAATTGATTGAATTTGGAAAAGTAGATCATTCATAATACAGCTGTTAGTTAACAAGTTTCTTAGAGTGGAGAATCCATTCATCTTTGGTTTTTCTCTAGATTGTCAATTACACACGGTTTTATGTATACTGTGACCTCAACAAATATTTATTTAATTAATGGGATTTGATTGTTACATTTCATAACTTCCAAACAGGCCAATTTATGCTTTGGGCCTAAAAGCAATGAGTAATACAAAGATCACATAGGTAAGTTGAAGCCATATGACAGAAGATAGTTGATAGATGATAATTTGCTCAGCAAAGAGGAATTAATAGTTTGGAAATAGAACATTTATTGGGGATTTCTGAACCAATAAGGCTAACTATCATAGAAGACACCAGAGAAATGAATCTGACCTTTGGATAAATTCTGTAGTAAAGAAATGCAGCACCCTTCTGAATCTATTCCAAGGTTTGATTACTGCAAAAAAAAAAAAAAAAAATGTGCTTTGCTATTGTAGGGAATTCAGATTTTCCTCCAAGATTTAGAAGCAAAGCTTGAAAATGTTTGTTAGGAACAATATATTAGCATCTGTTCATTTTCTCTCTTTCTTTATTGTTCTTTCTTGATTTTCCTTCCTTCCTTCCTTCCTCTTTCCTTTCTTTCTTTCTTTCTTTCTTTCTTTCTTTCTTTCTTTCTTTCTTTCTTTCTTTCTTTCTTTCTTTCTTTCTTTCTTTCTTTCTCTCTTTCTCTCTCTCTTTCTTTCTCTCTCTCTCTTTCTTTCTTTCTTGTATTTTTTTTTATTTTCTTTCTAGTAACTCAAAGCCTCGGCACAGAACCTTAGCTTAGAGCTGGGGCATTATACCACTTGAGCTTTCTGACTTTTTGGTGGCTAACTAGAGATAAGAATCTTACGAATTTTTCTGCCTAGGCTGGATTCAACCTTCTTATTGCCTCTGGTTCTAAATCTGACAAGTTATGGCAGTACATTCCATAGCTGTTGAAGATCCATGAAAGTAGTTCATTTCAATGGAATTAAATTTCAATATTTATCCTGATTTTGTTTCCCAACAGGTTCCCTGACTCTCAGAACACATCATGTTCAAGACTCTAAAATGGGGTTTGTGATCAATGCAATCTACTCCATGGCCTATGGCCTCCACAACATGCAGATGTCCCTGTGCCCTGGCTACGCGGGACTCTGTGATGCAATGAAACCAATTGATGGGCGGAAACTTTTGGACTCCTTAATGAAAACCAATTTCACTGGAGTTTCTGGAGACATGATCCTATTTGATGAGAATGGAGACTCTCCAGGAAGGTATTGTTATGATTCTCCTCTATTGACAATACAGCCTGAACAAAAACACTCTGCATCCTGAGTTCCTCTCCACCCTGGTTATTGATGCTTCCTAGTGATATTTCACTAGGGCTGATATCTTAAAGTGAGCAAAGACAGAGATTGAGATATCTCAATCAATGTGACCAACCCATTGATGCCTATGACCCAAATGTACTTTTGAAATTTTCACCACATTCCAAAGACCACAACTTAGAGGCAAAAGCCTCAATTTATTATAGACAAACAGAAGCTGTCTCTACGGTTCCTTAGTCTATGTTTATCATGTTATTTCCTATACTCTACACCTTCTTGGGTCATAGAACTATTTTGAAGTAGGAACAATTCAATTTTCAGATAGTCCAGAAAAAGGGCCAAGATACTCTTAGATTATTATGAGTCATAACTCATATTTTATTTTGTTATCCTTCAGCTGAATGCCTTTCTCCCTAACTGAGCACTAACTTACCTTTTCTCTGAAATTTTACTTCTCATTATTTATAGGAAGGTAGTAAGAAATATAAAACTTATAATGGTAGGTAAGCCTTTAGAAAAAAATCATTAGGCATCCAAAACCATAATTATTCACATCTATTACATACTCTCAATTCTTTTTTTATTTAATTTTATTGTCAGGGTGATGTACAAAGGGGTAACT